>NW_022604667.1:0-5816 GCF_008692095.1 Etheostoma spectabile | reverse complement strand
GAGAGAGAGAGAAAGATTTGATTTTTTTAAAAACACTTTATTTACCAAATCAATACAACATGTATTCTTCAATAATAAATAGAGCCAAAAGAAACTATTGCACAATCAATAAACCAGTCATCCACACGTCTACCTGAACACCCCGTTAAACACCAGACCTCCTCCTGTAACGGAGCATAATGCGTCTTTATAACACCACCGGTCCCTAAACACGTCGATGTCATTCATAGCTTGATAAAACCTAAAATCAACCCAGACCCTGGCTTTCACCAGAGAGATGAAAACAGGAAGTGCTTCCTGTCCCGACCTGTCCTCTACTCTACACTTCCTGCTGCTATAGATGGACATCTTGGCCTGTCCACCGAGCAGATTGAGCAGCTGCCATTTGGAAGCTTCAGCTCGTCTATAACCTGCCCCAAAAATAAAAGTAGCTACAGACCACATCACACCAAAACTCAGGAAGACGGTCTGTAGCACCTCGAATAGAGGCCTGAGTCTCTGGCATTCACTAAAGCAGTGAAACACCGTCTCTACCTGTCCACAGAAAGGACATCCAGGCAACGTTGTCGGGTTGAGAACAGAAACAAAAGCGTTCACAGCGATGGCGCCGTGTAGAATCCTCCACTGGAGATCCCCGGTCCTCTTCGGCAGAGGAGGTTTATACAGAACCCCCCAGGCAGGTTTAACGCCACTGTCCACTCCTAGTCTCTGTCTCCACACAGTGTCCACTCTCCCATCCAGCTTATATCTGTTCAGGAACTTTACACAAGTCTTGTACAACCCCTTCCCCGTGACGGTATGCAAGTCCACAACCGCTGAGTCCGCAACAGTTAAATAATCCCCAGAAAAACCATCCAGCCTAGGAACAAATCCCAACTCCGGAAAAGGATCGCTCTCATCAGGAATGTCGACCCCAGCAGAGTAATCCAGGAGCATCTGATGTTCACCCTCCGTCAGTCTCACCGACCACCTCCCCAGAACAGTCCTGGTCTGACGAAGAGACCTCTGCCCCAGAAGAGAGGCCACCGCCGCTGCATCCGTCAGCCCCGGCCCTGCCACCTCCACAATCCTCCTCAGGGTGACCGCTCCAGCGGCGCACAGCATGCTGGTGAGGCCCGGTGTCCTGCAGTCCTGAACATCCATCCTGGCCCCATGGATGAGGGGCTCCTCCAGCAGCCAGTGTAGAGAGCACGTAGGCTCAAGTCTCTTCCACTTAAAACAGTTCCATACCTTAAAAATCGACTGATAAAAAGGAGATAACCCACACACTTTTACACATTCAAAACCCATTAAAAACAGAGCGGTATCTAACCCCAGACCAGCAGACCGTCTTAACAAGGTACTTGTCACATCCCTCCAGACCAAATCACTTGGACCCATGAGATATTTACGCACAAACTGCACCCTGAAAGTTGCCAGCCTGCTTTCAATATGCACCAGGCCCTGTCCACCCTCCTCCTTTGGTAAAAATAAAACACCCTGAGAGACCCAATGCAACTTGTCCCAAAAGAAGCTCACCATCAAGGCTTGAACCTTTTGAATGAGTCCTTTAGGGGGCTCCATACAGGCCAACCGGTGCCACAGAGCAGACGCCACCAGATTATTAATAATTAATGCTCTGCCTCTAAATGACAGTTGAGGTTTCAGCCATTTCCACTTATTTAGACGCCCTTCCACCTTCTCTACCACCCCCTCCCAGTTCTTTTTGACAATGGTCTCGTCACCGAGGTACACACCCAGATATTTCAGACCATCTTTCTTCCACACCAGACCTCCTGGAAGGCTGGGCAGACCCCCCGTCCAACTCCCAACTGCCAGAGCCTCACTTTTACCCCAATTAACCCTAGCGGATGATACCGTCCCAAAATCCTTTACAACAGTTTGCAATGTGTTCACATCTTCCTGATTTCCAACAAAAACAATGACATCATCTGCATACACTGATAAAACATGTTTTATGTTAAAACCCGTCACAGACAGCCCCGTAATACTAGCCCTGATCCTATGCAGCAAGGGCTCTATGGAGAGTGAGTACAGCATACCCGAGAGAGGACAGCCCTGCCTCACCCCCCTACACACCCTAAAAGGGGCACTCAGGCCGCCATTGATTTTCAACACACTCTCAATGTCACAGTACAAAACCTTGATCATAGCTATAAGACACGGACTGAGGCCAAAACTCTCCAGAGTCTTCCAGAGATAGAGGTGCTCAACCCGGTCAAAAGCCTTTTCCTGGTCCAAGGAAATAAGACCAGTGTCAATACCCAAAGAACCAGAGACGTCCAAAATATCTCTAATTAAGGACACATTGTCCAGGATGGACCTACCAGGCACACAGTAAGTCTGGTCCACATGGGTCACCATCTCCATCACACCTCTCAGTCTGTTGGCCAAAGTCTTTGACAGGATCTTATAGTCCGTGCAGAGAAGAGACAGGGGACGCCAGTTCCCAATCTCTTGTAGATCTCCTTTCTTGGGTAAGAGAGTGATAATCGCCCTCCTACAGCTCGTTGGCAGCAACATATCACGAAAACTCTCGTTAAAAACTGACAACATATCTCCACCCAATTCTCTCCAGAACTCCCTGTAGAACTCCACCGGGATCCCGTCAATGCCGGGAGCCTTGCCCCCCTCCATACTCTGCAGGGCCGCGAACAGCTCCTGCAGAGCCAGAGGTTCTTCAAGCTCAATGTTCGCGTCTGCCGGGACTTTTGGCAAACCGTCAGAGAAGGACTCAAACAGCTCCACATCGTCTCTGTACTCGCTGCTGTAAAGCTCAGAGTAAAACTCCACAGCACGCCTCCTGATCTCCCCCGGCTCTCTGAGTTCTCGTCCAGTAGTAGAGCGTAGAGCATGAATAGCCCTGCTCTGGCCAATCTTCTTCTCCAGCCCAAAGAAAAAACTAGTCGGTGCATCCATAAGCGCCACAGTCTTAAACCGGGACCGGACCAATGCTCCTTGAACCCTGGTGCCTAGTAGGTTCTTAAGGGCAGATTTTTTCGATTGGAGATCTTCAACATGACCCCTAATTCCAGTGGAATCTACCAAAGTTTGCAATTCCACAATTTCAATCTCCAAATCTCTCATGGACCTGGTGATGTCCCGCGTGACATTGAGAGTGTATTGTTGACAGAGCTGTCGTATCTCTACTTTCCCACAATCCCACCACTGCCTCAGAGAGGTAAAATCTGGTTTCCTGGTGACATAAATACTCCAGAAAAAACGAAACACACTCTTAAAATTAACATCGCTCAGCAGTGTAGCATTAAAGTGCCAAAAAGCACTTTTAGGTTTAATATTGGAAATCAACACATTGCACATCACCAAGGAATGGTCACTAAAACCAACAGGAACCATCCAGCACCGTTGGAAAATATTAAAATGATGCTTAAAACAATAAAAACGGTCCAGCCTAGCCAGGGAGATGTTATTCCCCCTGGTGTGAGCCCAGGTATACTGCCTGACCCCCCCATTCACCCTCCTCCACACATCCACCAGGTCATGTGTACCCAGGACGTGTCTCAGTTCTCTCTGGGACGGACCGTGAGGTTCCGAATGATTCCTGTCCAAATGATCATTTTCTGTGCAATTAAAATCCCCCCCCCAAAATTAAAAAGTCCACATTCTTAACAGCACTTAAAGTAGAGTTTAAAACCTGTAAGAACCCCACCCTCTCAGGGCCTGTAGGTGGAGCATACACATTTAAAAAGACAACTTTAAAATGGTCAAAACTCGCTGTCACCACCAGCAGCCTGCCCTCCACCACCCGCTCCACCTCAGTAGAGACTGGTGAAAAACTCTTAGAAAAGAGGATGCCCACCCCCCCACTGGTCGAGCTCCTATGGCTCAGCACCACCTCCCCCTCCCACTCCCTCCTCCACTCAGCCTCATTGCTGCAGTCAGCGTGCGTTTCTTGTAAAAACAAAACATCAATGTGTTTCAGACGTAAGGTTTCATAAATACTTTCCCGTTTATGTACATCTCTGGCTCCATTAACATTTAAGCTCCCCACTCTAAAAACATCCATAGTAAGAGAGATGTGGAAAGAACAAAGAAAAAACAAGAAATTAATTAGAAAACCCAATGGATGCTCCATCATCAACAGTCTTTAGTTTTTGTGCTTTAAGCACCAGTTTCTTCAGTCTAAAACCTTCTTGGGCCGTGAACCCAGCCTCCTCCGAGCAGCTCCTGAGGAACTTGACGGAGGAGCAGAACAGAGCCAGGTCCGGGAAGAAATCCTCAATTTTCACCCCATGCTGGTTTTTAGTCTGCCTCAGAAAACTTTTAATTTTGTCAGCAGAATAGAGCTGTCGACGTTGACTGCTACTGAAAGTGGGGGTCTCACTTTCATCAGACACACAGTCTCCACTCTCACTGTCCTCCAGACAGACCGTCCTCCCCCCCGCATCATTCACCCTGCATGTTTTTGCCACACTGGGGGTCTTAGACGCCTTCCGCCTTCGTTTAGCAGCGAGCAAGGTCTTAACAGCTGACTCTCCTTCCTCCATCTCCACCACCTCCACCTGCTCACTCCACTGAACACCTTGAATGGCAACATTCTGCACCACCTCCGACTGACTATCCTGCATATCCCCCACCACCCCAGACTCCCCTGACTGTCCCCCCTGCATGTCCCTTATCACCCCAGCTTCCCCTACCTGTCTCTCCTGCGTGTCCCTGATCTCACCTGTCAGACCCCTAGACACACTATCACCTGGAAGTGCAACTCCGTCAACGGCAGCCCCCTCACCCACTGCCCCTCCCACAGGTCCACACACAGCGTCAGTCACATCCTCCCCCACAACATCCACACCAACACCCTGCGTATCGACAGTACTCACCCGGTGCATCTGGTCAGACACGGCACCCCCACGCCGCTGTGCAGCACGCGGAGCGGGCATCGGCCGCTCAGCAGCGCAGCAGCCGCACCGGAGGCGGCGCCGGCACCGAGGCAGCAGCCGGCACCGAGGCAGCAGCCGGCACCGAGGCAGCAGCCCCTCCGATAGTGGGGGTCCGCCGTCCCGGCAGCGGACCGACGAGCAGGGGAGCAACAGGCGACCCCGCCCCGGCACCGGCCGCCTCCCCCGCACCGGGAGGATCCGCGCACCCCCCCTCGCCTCGGCAGGCCCTCACCGTGTGGCCCTCCTCCCCACAACCAAACATTTCATCCCCGCCGAAGTAGCAAAAATCACGTATTCATAATCATCTACTTTAACATGGAAGCGGAGTTGAGCTCCTCGTTCCGATGGTTCAGTATCATATACAGGTGTCTCCGTGGGACACTACTGCTTCAGTAATGAGACTTACAGCCAGACAGGATCTTTTTAACGGAGAAACTATCCTCCCGTGTCTGGACAACTCCCTGCTGAGAACTCGTCAGAGATGAACGGGGGGACGTTTGACAGGACCACCTTCGTGGCCGTTGACGAGCGGCAGCACCTGCACAAACATCCACACACGGTGAGGCCCCCTCGATGACCCGGTTCACCTTCTCCTCCGGTCCAGAACAACCACGGCGCCGTTCATCCGAGCGGCCGACTTAATGCTCCCGTGCCCGACCAACTCCCCCACGGCTAACCCGATGTCCTCCACGCTACAACGGAAGCTCGGACTGATCTTGATGCCATGCTTCCTGTGAGCGTGGAGAAGCCCTCTCCATTCACCATGGCGGCCGCACACACCGACCGGCGAGACGCCGGCAGGAGACAAAACCACCAAAGAACCAAACTACCACAGAAAATACCACAAAATAAAATACAGTGACCTAAACCATAACCAACCTGACCAAAATGAAAAATATAACAAAAACAAGAAAA
>NW_022604666.1:0-5901 GCF_008692095.1 Etheostoma spectabile | reverse complement strand
AGAGAGAGAGAGATTTGATTTTGATTTTTAAAAAAACACTTTATTTCACCAAATCAATACAACATGTATTTCTTCAATAATAAATAGAGCCATAAGAAACTATTGCACAATCAATAAACCAGTCATCCACACGTCTACCTGAACACCCCGTTAAACACCAGACCTCCTCCTGTAACGGAGCATAATGCGTCTTTATAACACCACCGGTCCCTAAACACGTCGATGTCATTCATAGCTTGATAAAACCTAAAATCAACCCAGACCCTGTCCTTCACCAGAGAGATGAAAACAGGAAGTGCTTCCTGTCCCGACCTGTCCTCTACTCTACACTTCCTGCTGCTATAGATGGACATCTTGGCTTGTCCACCGAGCAGATTGAGCAGCTGCCATTTGGAAGCTTCAGCTCGTCTATAGCCTGCTCCAAAAATAAAAGTAGCTACAGACCACATCACACCAAAACTCAGGAAGACAGTCTGTAGCACCTCGAATAGAGGCCTGAGTCTCTGGCATTCACTAAAGCAGTGAAACACCGTCTCTACCTGTCCACAGAAAGGACATCCAGGCAAAGTTGTCGGGTTGAGAACAGAAACGAAAGCGTCACAGCGATGGCGCCGTGTAGAATCCTCCACTGGAGATCCCGGTCCTCTTCGGCAGAGGAGGTTTATACAGAAACCCCCAGGCAGGTTTAACGCACTGTCCACTCCTAGTCTCTGTCTCACACAGTGTCCACTCTCCATCCAGTATATCTGTTCAGAACTTTACACAACTTGTAAACCCCTTCCCGTGACGGTATGCAAGTCCACAACCGCTGAGTCCGCAACAGTTAAATAATCCCCAGAAAACCATCCAGCCTAGGAACAAATCCCAACTCCGGAAAAGGATCGCTCTCATCAGGAATGTCGACCCCAGCAGAGTAATCCAGGAGCATCTGATGTTCACCCTCCGTCAGTCTCACCGACCACCTCCCCAGAACAGTCCTGGTCTGACGAAGAGACCTCTGCCCCAGAAGAGAGGCCACCGCCGCTGCATCCGTCAGCCCCGGCCCTGCCACCTCCACAATCCTCCTCAGGGGACCGCTCCCAGCGGCGCACAGCATGCTGGTGAGGCCCGGTGTCCTGCAGTCCTGAACATCCATCCTGGCCCCATGGATGAGGGGCTCCTCCAGCAGCCAGTGTAGAGAGCACGTAGGCTCAAGTCTCTTCCACTTAAAACAGTTCCATACCTTAAAAATCGACTGATAAAAAGGAGATAACCCACACACTTTTACACATTCAAAACCCATTAAAAACAGAGCGGTATCTAACCCCAGACCAGCAGACCGTCTTAACAAGGTACTTGTCACATCCCTCCAGACCAAATCACTTGGACCCATGAGATATTTACGCACAAACTGCACCCTGAAAGTTGCCAGCCTGCTTTCAATATGCACCAGGCCCTGTCCACCCTCCTCCTTTGGTAAAAATAAAAACACCTGAGAGACCCAATGCAACTTGTCCCAAAAGAAGCTCACCATCAAGGCTTGAACCTTTTGAATGAGTCCTTTAGGGGGCTCCATACAGGCAACCGGTGCCACAGAGCAGACGCCACCAGATTATTAATAATCAACGCTCTGCCCCTAAATGACAGTTGAGGTTTCAGCCATTTCCACTTATTTAGACGCCCTTCCACCTTCTCTACCACCCCCTCCCAGTTCTTTTTGACAATGGTCTCGTCACCGAGGTACACACCCAGATATTTCAGACCATCTTTCTTCCACACCAGACCTCCTGGAAGGCTGGGCAGACCCCCCGTCCAACTCCCAACTGCCAGAGCCTCACTTTTACCCCAATTAACCCTAGCGGATGATACCGTCCCAAAATCCTTTACAACAGTTTGCAATGTGTTCACATCTTCCTGATTTCCAACAAAAACAATGACATCATCTGCATACACTGATAAAACATGTTTATGTTAAAACCCGCACAGACAGCCCCGTAATACTAGCCCTGATCTTATTCAGCAAGGGCTCTATGGAGAGTGAGTACAGCATACCCGAGAGAGGACAGCCCTGCCTCACCCCCCTACACACCCTAAAAGGGGCACTCAGGCCGCCATTGATTTTCAACACACTCTCATGTCACAGTACAAAACCTTGATCATAGCTATAAGACACGGACTGAGGCCAAAACTCTCCAGAGTCTTCCAGAGATAGAGGTGCTCAACCCGGTCAAAGCCTTTTCCTGGTCCAAGGAAATAAGACCAGTGTCAATACCCAAAGAACCAGAGACGTCCAAAATATCTCTAATAAGGACACATTGTCCAGGATGGACTACCAGGCACACAGTAAGTCTGGTCCACATGGGTCACCATCTCCATCACACCTCTCAGTCTGTTGGCCAAAGTCTTTGACAGGATCTTATAGTCCGTGCAGAGAAGAGACAGGGGACGCCAGTTCCCAATCTCTTGTAGATCTCCTTTCTTGGGTAAGAGAGTGATAATCGCCCTCCTACAGCTCGTTGGCAGCAACATATCACGAAAACTCTCGTTAAAACTGACAACATATCTCCACCCAATTCTCTCCAGAACTCCCTGTAGAACTCCACCGGGATCCCGTCAATGCCGGGAGCCTTGCCCCCTCCATACTCTGCAGGGCCGTGAACAGCTCCTGCAGAGCCAGAGGTTCTTCAAGCTCAATGTTCGCGTCTGCCGGGACTTTTGGCAAACGTCAGAGAAGGACTCAAACAGCTCCACATCGTCTCTGTACTCGCTGCTGTAAAGCTCAGAGTAAAACTCCACAGCACGCCTCCTGCTCCCCCGGCTCTCTGAGTTCTCGTCCAGTAGTAGAGCGTAGAGCATGAATAGCCCTGCTCTGCCCAATCTTCTTCTCCAGCCCAAAGAAAAAACTAGTCGGTGCATCCATAAGCGCCACAGTCTTAAACCGGACCGGACCAATGCTCCTTGAACCCTGGTGCCTAGTAGGTTCTTAAGGGCAGATTTTCGATTGGAGATCTTCAACATGACCCCTAATTCCAGTGGAATCTACCAAAGTTTGCAATTCCACAATTTCAATCTCCAAATCTCTCATGACCTGGTGATGTCCCGCGTGACATTGAGAGTGTATTGTTGACAGAGCTGTCGTATCTCTACTTTCCCACAATCCCACCACTGCCTCAGAGAGGTAAAATCTGGTTTCCTGGTGACATAAATACTCCAGAAAAAACGAAACACACTCTTAAAATTAACATCGCTCAGCAGTGTAGCATTAAAGTGCCAAAAAGCACTTTTGGTTTAATATTGGAAATCAACACATTGCACATCACCAAGGAATGGTCACTAAAACCAACAGGAACATCCAGCACCGTTGGAAAATATTAAAATGATGCTTAAAACAATAAAAACGGTCCAGCCTAGCCAGGGAGATGTTATTCCCCCTGGTGTGAGCCCAGGTATACTGCCTGACCCCCCATTCATCCTCCTCCACACATCCACCAGGTCATGTGTACCCAGGACGTGTCTCAGTTCTCTCTGGGACGGACCGTGAGGTTCCGAATGATTCCTGTCCAAATGATCATTTTCTGTGCAATTAAAATCCCCCCCAAAATTAAAAGTCCACATTCTTAACAGCACTTAAAGTAGAGTTTAAAACCTGTAGAACCCCACCCTCTCAGGGCCTGTAGGTGGAGCATACACATTTAAAAAGACAACTTTAAAATGGTCAAAACTCGCTGTCACCACCAGCAGCCTGCCCTCCACCACCCGCTCCACCTCAGTAGAGACTGGTGAAAAACTCTTAGAAAAGAGGATGCCCACCCCCCCACTGTCGAGCTCCTATGGCTCAGCACCACCTCCCCCTCCCACTCCCTCCTCCACTCAGCCTCATTGCTGCAGTCAGCGTGCGTTTCTTGTAAAAACAAAACATCAATGTGTTCAGACGTAAGGTTTCATAAATACTTTCCCGTTTATGTACATCTCTGGCTCCATTAACATTTAGCTCCCCACTCTAAAAACATCCATAGTAAGAGAGATGTGGAAAGAACAAAGAAAAAACAAGAAATTAATTAGAAAACCCAATGGATGCTCCATCATCAACAGTCTTTAGTTTTTGTGCTTTAAGCACCAGTTTCTTCAGTCTAAAACCTTCTTGGGCCGTGAACCCAGCCTCCTCCGAGCAGCTCCTGAGGAACTTGACGGAGGAGCAGAACAGAGCCAGGTCCGGGAAGAAATCCTCAATTTTCACCCCATGCTGGTTTTTAGTCTGCCTCAGAAAACTTTAATTTTGTCAGCAGAATAGAGCTGTCGACGTTGACTGCTACTGAAAGTGGGGGTCTCACTTTCATCAGACACAGTCTCCACTCTCACTGTCCTCCAGACAGACCGTCCTCCCCCCCCGCATCATTCACCCTGCATGTTTTTGCCACACTGGGGGTCTTAGACGCCTTCCGCCTTCGTTTAGCAGCGAGCAGGTCTTAACAGCTGACTCTCCTTCCTCCATCTCCACCACCTCCACCTGCTCACTCCACTGAACACCTTGAATGGCAAATTCTGCACCACCTCCGACTGACTATCCTGCATATCCCCCACCACCCCAGACTCCCCTGACTGTCCCCCCTGCATGTCCCTTATCACCCCAGCTTCCCCTACCTGTCTCTCCTGCGTGTCCCTGATCTCACCTGTCAGACCCCTAGACACACTATCACCTGGAAGTGCAAACTCCGTCAACGGCAGCCCCCTCACCCACTGCCCCTCCACAGGTCCACACACAGCGTCAGTCACATCCTCCCCCACAACATCCACACCAACACCCTGCGTATCGACAGTACTCACCCGATGCATCTGGTCAGACACGGCACCCCCACGCCGCTGTGCAGCACGCGGAGCGGGCATCGGCCGCTCAGCAGCGGCAGCAGCCGGCACCGAGGCGGCAGCCGGCACCGAGGCAGCAGCCGGCACCGAGGCAGCAGCCGGCACCGAGGCAGCATCCCCCTCCGATAGTGGGGGGTCCGCCGTCCCGGCAGCGGACCGACGAGCAGGGGGAGCAACAGGCGACCCCGCCCCGGCACCGGCCGCCTCCCCCGCACCGGGAGGATCCGCGCCACCCCGCCTCGGGCAGGCCCTCACCGTGTGGCCCTCCTCCCCACAACCAAAACATTTCATCCCCGCCGAAGTAGCAAAAATCACGTATTCATAATCATCTACTTTAACATGGAAGCGGAGGTTGAGCTCCTCGTTCCGATGGTTCAGTATCATATACAGGTGTCTCCGGTGGGACACTACGTGCTTCAGTAAAGGAGACTTACAGCCAGACAGGATCTTTTTAACGGGAGAAACTATCCTCCCGTGTCTGGACAACTCCCTGCTGAGAAACTCGTCAGAGATGAACGGGGGGACGTTTGACAGGACCACCTTCGTGGCCGGTTGAGCGAGCGGCAGCACCTGCACAAACATCTCACACACGGTGAGGCCCGCCTCGATGACCCGGTCCACCTTCTCCTCCCGGTCCAGGAAAATGACCACGGCGCCGTTCATCCGAGCGGCCGACTTAATGCTCCCGTGCCCGACCAACTCCCCCACGGCTAACCCGATGTCCTCCACGCTACACGGGAAGCTCGGACTGATCTTGATGCCATGCTTCCTGGTGAGCGTGGAGAAGCCCTCTCCATTCACCATGGCGGCCGCACACACCGACCGGCGAGACGCCGGCAGGAGACAAAACCACCAAAAGAACCCAAACTACCAACAGAAAATACCACAAAATAAAACTACAGTGACCTAAACCATAAACCAACCTGACACAATGAAAAATATAACAAAAACAAGAAAAAGAAAAGTAAGAAAATTACAACTCTCCGCAGCTCACTCACACACGCTCCTCACAGAGAGAGAGACAGAGAGAGAGAGAGAGAGAGAGAGAGAGAGAGAGAG
>NW_022604665.1:0-15883 GCF_008692095.1 Etheostoma spectabile | reverse complement strand
CGTTAAACTAATGAGGAAGAATTTACAAATCAACAAAAACTACTCTTTTTAAATCTGTATCGTCAAGTCCTGACCATTCCCTGACCGGGAATTGACCCCGGCCACGGCGGTGAGGGCGCCAAATCCTAGCCATTAGAGACCGTCAGGGAGTTACATCCATCAAATTTAATTTAACATATTGTGGGTTATATGTTTTAGGCAAGAAATGGCGCAGGGTTAGAGATTTAGAAGGCAGTGGTGCAAAATGCAAAACTGCCTGTTTCGATTTAATTACATGGTAATAATACAAAAACAGAGGTGTAGTGATTACTTGGAATGCTCCGGTAGTTTCTGAAATAAAAACCATGAATCAGTGGTGGAAAATGCAAAACTACCTGTTTCTATTTTATTACGTAGTAAGACAGAGGTGTAGTGATTACCTGGAAATGCTTCTGGTAGTTACTGTCAAACAACCATGAATCAGTGGTGGAAAAATGCAAAACTGCCTGTTTCAATTTTATACATGGTAATATTAGAATAACAGAGGTGCAGAGATTAGAGGTGCAGAGATTACCTGGAAATACTTACCAGAATATGTCTTGTCCTTCACGCACGTAACGCTGTGCAATCTGACCAGCAGCTAAACACCTTCCACCATCAAGCACTGGCGACGGGATCCTTGTAACACGTTTATTGAGTTACAAGGGTGAAACTGAAAAGGGGAGAAAACACAATGACCAGTTACTTAGATAGTAATGAGTCACAGATATTAACAAAGATATTGGTAAAAACAATATAACTACACAACAGGCTAGCAAAAATGTAAGATGAAATAAAGAAACATGTAATGTATTGTATACAGTGTACGTAGTATAACCTATGTTGGGTATCTAAAAAACTAAGATATACTTACATGTGGCATTACCCAAGATAAAAGTGGCAAACTAGCTTACTGAAGTATACGTCAGTTAGGGTGAACAATATTGTGTTTAGCATTGACATCGCGATGTGCGTGTGACGGTTGTGGGACTACTCTAATGGTCCTCTACAGCCAGTCTCGCTGAGTTGCGTATGTGAGGCTGCGTCTGCGTCTGCACATGGGAAAATCAAGTGAAATCAGGGCGAGTACGTCGACACCACGGAGACACAAACCCACAGCAGCAGTTATCAGAAGTCTGCTCATTTATTCTTAAATGTCTGTGATCGTATAGTGGATTTTTTTACAAGAATTATAACAAAAGGTTTCACAGTAATCTAAAATTAAATAAAATCCTAACCTCCCAAAATTCTATTTATGCCAATACAATATTTTACACAGTAGGCTACCGCATCTCCAACACAGAATACAGCACCTACATAACACTATACATTTTAATTAACATGCACATACATACAGTCAACAACAAATTCAATAACTGTTACCTGCACATGGGAAAATCAAGTGAAATCAGGGCGAGTACGTCGACACCACGGAGACACAAACCCTACACACACACACATTGAGTTAGCCAGAAGCAATGTAAAGTTAGCTAACTTAACATTGGCTCTAAATTCAAAACGAATGCTTCAAACGACGACAAACTAACGGCATTGAGCGCTAAAGTACAATACAAAAAATAATACAATAAATTAAACATTGTGTAGTGGCTTTAAAACGTTTTTTTTAGCTAATATTGTCTCTGCAGCGTGGTAACATGCAACTTAACCACAGCAGTTATCAGAAGTTTCTGCTGTGGATTACCATAATTCCCTATCTTCAACCCTGCGGCGCATTGAGAAAGTGACACCAGCAGGTGGCGCTGGTTCCCATATATATGCAGGAATTTAACAACCTATTTACAACCGTTACACAAGCATTTTGCCAAGGCTCACTTCCAGCCACCGCCATGTTTGAAACCATATACAACATTACATGTTTACCCAGTTTTCTTCTTTATTCTGTAGTATTTCAATTTCTTTGCGGTAAGTCATCCCAAAAGGATTAATAAAGATAAGTCTGAGTCTGTCTCAGAAAAAAGTCAACAAATCTGAAAATCTTCAGGGTATGTAGCTCAGTGGTAGAGCTCCTGCTTTACTGTACATGTTACCCTAAGTGCAAACAGCAGAGCAGAATAGCACAGCGGAAGCGTGCTGGGCCATAACCCAGAGGTCAATGGATCAAAACTCTCTCTACTAAATCCTATAGCAGAGGATGGTTCCTTGAACTTTCCCTGCAGTATAGCGACCCCTGCCGACCTATTACTGCCAAATGAAAACTACGCATCTCTTCCCATTGACTCCTCCAAATGACGAGTCTGCTTCTGAAGCATGAGTTTCTTGAAAAAGTAAAGATTGAGTATGCTGAGATCGAGTATGGTCACGTGACTGCACAACGACGTTTGATTGGTGAAACACAGTCATGTGGTAGAGCCTTCAGCGGAAGACTCTCTCTCTATAGCTCTCTCTGGAGCTGCTTGACCAAAGATGGATGATGGTTGGAACCCTGGTCACTAGCTCATTGTAATCTTGCATGACAGGCAATCCTGTAGGAGGCGCTGTAGCTTAGTGGTTAAAGCACCTGTCTTGTAAACAGGAGATCCGGGGTCCAAATCCCAGCAGTGCCTAATCATCAGTTAATGTTTATGTTATCGCACTACAAAGAGTGTATATATTTGTTATTTGTTTTTGCTATAGTGCTAACAAGCATTATATTATTTTGCCCAATTGTGGCGTGTTGAGGGGCAAATAAATATCTAAAGTGAAATGGATTGGACCCATTTTTAATGCTTTTAAACCTTGTTGTTGGGGCTGAACGTGGCCCGGTGTACACCATGACCCTGTGACATCACTATGGGTGGGGGGTTTCAGGTGCATGTGATGCTGACTGAGGTCAGAGGTGAAATGAACATGAACTTACAGGCCAAGGCACTTGGGCGCTGACTGGTGATTTTAACATCTTCGATGCTGCTGTAATAAAAATTAATACATTTATTATTTGATATTAATTGACTATATTAGGATATGCAACTGAAGGAAGAATCTTTATGCCTTTGCATTTTGGATGCTTTCTGTTGTTTAGATATGGCTACATTCACATAAAGTATCCAAAGAGTACAATACTGCACCTGTTCATTTGCTTACACCAAGTTCCTCGTAGCTGCTAATCCAAGTTTATCTCCTGAGGAGATGATGACACACCAACAGAGGTAATCTCTGCAACAACAAGGTGCTGCTGGATTTGAACCCAGGAATCCTGTTTACTAGACAGGCACTTAACCACTAAGCCACAGCACCTCCACGAGTACCATCCGTGTTAAGTCTTAATTTATTTGGTGCAGAGACTACCTCTGTTTGGGTGTCATCATCATGTCAACCCAACTCCCGTTAAGATACCCTGGTAGCAAATGAATGGCATGTTACATTTACACAGAAACACCAATAACATGCCCACAAGGTGTTCTATTTGCCTGATAACTAATGAAATTAATTAATATAATGCACTACTTTGGCTCCACTACAGTTCTGTGTCAGTCAACTGCTCCATTTCACTCACCACTGAGTGAACTTTAACCAACTAAGCCACAGCACCTCTGGGATGAACACGTTTCAGTAACAACTGAACAGAGTACAGTGGAGTATTGTGCACTTTGGATACTTTATGTGAATGTAGCCATGTTTAAACAACAGAAAAATATCCAAGATGCAAAGGCATATAGGGAAGGATGATATTTTGAGAAATTACAGTTTATTGCGGTTGACCTCAACTGAGGAGGTAATAGAGGGTGGAAGGTGATTCTTCCTTCATTGCATATCCCGATATAGTCAACAATATCAAATAATTAATTTATTAATTTTCATTCCAGAAGCATCGAAGACGTTAAAATCACACAGTCAGCGCCCAAAGTGCCTTGGCCGGTAAAGTTCATGTTTATTTCACCTCTGACCTCAGTCAGCATCACACGCCTGAAACCTCACCCAAAGTGATGTCACAGGGTCCTGGTGTACACCGGGGCCACATTCAGCCCCAACAACAAGGTTTAAAAGCATTAAAAAATGGTCCAATCCATTTCCCTTTAGATATGTATTGCCCATCAACAGGCCACAACTGGGCAAATTAATTGTGGTTGTTAAGCACTTTAGCAAAATAAATAACAAATATATACACTTTGTAGTGCAGATAACATAAATATTAACTGATAATGAGACTTGCTGGATTTGGACCCAGGATCTTCATTAAGTGATAACTAGGCACTGTTGGGATTTGGACCCAGGATCTCCTGTTACAAGACAGGCGCTTTAACCACTAAGCTACAGCGCCTTCTACAGATAAGCCTGTCTTGCAAGAATACAATGAGCTAATGAACAGGGTTGCTTCCATCCATCCATCATTGTCCAGCAGCTCCAGTAGGGGACCCCTACAACACTCCGGCAAATGAAAACAGCTGAACGTGTCCTTGAGCGACGCCTCAGGACTCACTGTTGATAGGCAGGCCTACCGGAGACAACAGAAGTCTTATGCAAGGACCTTGAGAGATGAGAGACCCTTTCCCATCATGCCATTTCTCATGGAAAGCCATGGAAAGCATAAAACACAGTCCTAATTTAGTCCTCCTCAACAGTCAACATAGTGTTTGCTGTGTGGCGTGTCTGTTTTTATTTCTCCCATGTTAACAGTATTGACCAATACGGTAGGCATTCTAACCTCAGCTGACACTCTCACGCCATGCAGGCAGTGTGCAGGAGCCCTAAGCTTCCAAGGTAAGACTGAAATTCATGATAATAAAACTTCATAATCTTCACACTAAAGTTGCAAAAACACTCCAATAAAAGGCTTTTATTCGCTTTACATGGACACATGTAATGTTAGGGTACAATACAACATCACATGTCACTTTAGCGATCTAAAAAATCAGGCAATAACTGGGTTCCACACGTTAAGTATCAGCAACCATGTGGTAACACTTCATACCATGATGACCAGGCACTGCTGGGATTTGGACCCAGGATCTCCTGTTTACGAGACAGGCGCTTTAACCACTAAGCTACAGCGCCTCCTACAACTAACCCGTCTGCAAGATACAATGAGCTAGTGAAAAGGGTTCCCTCCTTCCATCCATCTTAGTCCAGCAGCTCCAGCAGGGGACCTCCAAACTTTCCTTTGCCGAGCCACATCAACCAGCTCCAACTGGGGATCCCGAGGCGTTCCCAGGCCAGGTTGGAGATGTACTTTCTCCACCTAGTCCTGGGTCTTCCCCGAGGCCTCCTCCCAGCTGGACGTGCCTGGACCAGTTCTCTACGGAGAATCCAGGAGGCATCCTTACAGATGACCCAACCACCTCAGTTGTTTAAACCGAGTACCCCAGAGGTGCTGTGGCTTAGTTGGTTAAAGCGCCTGTCTAGTCAGCAGAAGTGCCTGGGTTCAAATCCCAGCAAAACCTTGTTGTTGCAGAGATGACCTGTACTTGTTTTTAAGTTGCCTGCTAATCAGATGTTGTTGTGGGCGGGGCATTAAGTCTGACACAGTGGTGATTGAAATGGAGCAGTTGACTGACACAGAACTGTAGTGGAGCCAAAGTAGCGCATTTATTAATTAATTTAATTAGTTATCAGGCAAATAGAACACCTTGTGGCCATGTTATTGGTGTTTCTGTGTAAATGTAACATGCAATTTTTATTTGCTACCAGGGTACTTTCACAGGATTGGTTGATGATGACGCGCCAAAAGAGGTAATCTCTCCAACAACAAGGTGCTGCTGGGATTTGAACCCAGGATCTCCTGTTTACTAGAAAGGCACTTTAACCAACTAAGCCACGCACCTCCACAAGTAGCATCCCTGTTAAGTCTTAATTTGTCTTTTACCGTATATAAGCTAACATACAGTACACTGACTGGCAGTATTGGGAGTAATGGCTCAGCTCGCCTAGGCTTGGCGGATCAATCCTATCCAGTCAGTCAGCAGAAGAGGTAGAAGTACCTGGCAGGTCTCTCCCTTCAGCAGTTTGAGAATGCCAGCCCACTCCTTTCCATTGGTGCTGATCATCCACATCTCACCCCCATAGAACCAGTGAAGCTCGGTCCACCAGATGGACCACTCACCATTTGAACCAGACTGGGGGGGAACGTTTCAGAGCCCAGCACGGATCGTGGAGCAACAGCTACGGCAGCAACAGTACCTTCTGACGTCCACTGTTCCTTCCAACATGGAGCTCTTCCAGATTGTTGAGAATCTCTTGCAGCTGGATGTGCTGCCACACAAAAATGAGAAAGTGGTAACCAGGTCAAGACAAGACCAGGAGGCAGTAAGTCTGCTTGAAGAGAAGACTACGGGTGTGGAGGTGGACAGAAAACTAAGGAAAGTACAACGCATATAAATTAAGGTAATGGGTGGATCTCTCTCTATCGGCTATAATTTAAACATATAAGTTCAGATTTTTTTTGTTCTGCAAGCTCTCACCTTTTGCCCCATATTTCCCTTCATATGAGTCAGAGCCAGCAGCACTAAGGAAGAGCAGCCTCTCCTACGGCGAGTGGTGGCGACCCACGGGGAAACTTTGGTTTCCCAGTCAGTTCCAGTAGTACAGGTGAGAAAGTGGTGGATAAAACGAGGACTGTGGGCCGGCTTTGTTGGTACGTGAGTGGAAATACATCCAACATGCTAACGCATATCCAACGCCTTCACCCAGACATGACAATCACTGGAACAAGACAAAAAAAACTGTCCAACGTCTCCTCCCTACAGTGCTTAACCAGCCTTTAGACACAAATACAAATAGGGCAAAAAAATCACTGAATCAATCAGGATCAGGCAATCACTTTTTCACACAGGGCCATGATGGTTTGGATTTTTTTTCACCTTTAATAATAAACACCTTCATTTACAAATTGCATTTTGTGTTTACTTGTGTTTTCCTTGACTATTGTTTAAATTGGTTTGATGTTCCGAAACACTTAAGTGTGACAAACATGCAAAGGAACAGGAAATGAGGAAGGGGGCAAACACTTTTTCACACCACTGTAAGTTATTAATTTGCACACAGACAAATATTTTACAACTTGTACCCTCGCAATTTCAGTCAAGATGTCCAGTTGGCTGAAAAGTTAGTGACCAGTTCATAGAGCTGCTCACAACGAAAGTCTCTTATTCACTTTTGTGACATTGTTACCGTGTACTCTCCTGCTGAAAAGTGATTGATTGTGATTATGATTATGAGTTCCGTATATTCTTTGCCATGAAGTAGTAATATGTTATCATACAACAGGACGTCCATTTAGCTGGACAGGAGCCTACTATTTCTGTTCAGTTTGTATGCTGCGTCTAACGTATTACTACTCAAACGTTATCTTGGAACTACTATCCTGCTGATTAGATCATCTGACTATGAGATTATTACCTTAACATGTAAAATTAAAGCTACGGTACATCAATCTTACCGTGACAGGTGTACTTGTGGAAACTGTGCACACATGTCCCAGGAGAGAAAATATATGTTGCAGAGAAATACCTCAGGTAACTAAAACTAGAGATACTGTACATTAACTCAAGCTACTTTATGCTTTCTGCTCATTCAACATTATGAAATAGCAGCAGGCTCATTGTGTTTATTTTTACAGGTCATGAGAAGAATGATCCAGGTTCCTGAGGAGACAACCTGTATGATTGACCAGCCGCCTTTTCTAGACTTGTTTTGTTGAATGATGAAGTTCATAGGGAGTGTACATACCTGCGTAACATTCCAATGAAGGAGAAAACAACATTTTTGGGAGCAAACCGCTGGATAACACTGCTCTGCTAAATGCCACCCAGTCATAATGCTACACAAACACCAAAATACATCTGGTTTTGTAAGAATAATTAGAAAGGTTAGCTTACTTCGTATGTGAGGTTTTATTGTCATATGAGACAGTTGTGTCCTGCGAGAGGCCACACCTGGAGCATCTGTTTGGCAAGCTGCATCTTTCGTGTGTTGTCGTTCTTGTGGTGTATTCTGAACTTAAAAAAAACTTTTAAATTAATATATTGCAGCCTATAAACACAATGTTTTCACGAGATTGACTAGATATCATATGAAATGATAACGTTTCCAGTTCTGTTGTCAAAGCAAACGGGATTGACATAGCTAGCTAGCTAGCTAGCTGAGTAACGTTACAGCTTAACGCTAGCTAGCAACCAATCTATCATGATTCTACTCAGCTGCAGTTAGCTATCTTTCTGAAATACAATAAAACTTAACCTGACAAAGTGCACAAACATTCATCGGGAACTATAGATGTAGCTACATGACAACAAAGGTTATTTGAAAGGAAAATGAAACGTTAGCCCCTTTGCCAACACACATTCTACCTATGTTAGCTACAGGATATGTTAGCATTGCTAATGTTACTGTTAGCAAAATCCTACTTACCTTGTGGTTGGGATGACCATGCAGTTGGAACAGCCCCTTTTTTCAGCAACAGCAGTTTAGCAAATCCTGCTTTAAATTGTCCAAAGTTTTGAAAACTGTCTTTGGTGAAATGGTACGAGCAAATTAATAATTGAGTGTTGAACTTCACAGGGATCTCCTTGTAGAGAAACATCAGCCGAGCCCGTCAAGTGGTTACTTCCTTGTGAAGACTATGAGAAGTGTCTCAATTCCCTGTACAGCCTGGAACACTGCATTTACAACCCTGGTTCATTGTCAATATCCTGGAAAATATTCCAAACTTTCTTCTTTGTAAATGTCAAAGTACACAAGCAGCATTCTCAGTTTTACATCCACTTAACCTAGCTACATTCTGAACTGGTCTCAGGTCAGTGGCCTGTATGTAAACGTTGGGGCTTGACCATTCGCCTAATACATCCATGGGCGTGACAAAGCCACAGGTTTTGAGACATTGACGTCATCTTTTAGCTTTGATGGGATTCACCATTTTGCAGCATTAGTTTCAGAATGTGAGATGCAGATGAACTGAACTCTCATTATTCACATACGACAAGGTAAAGTCGGTTTTACATTCTATCACCCCTTAAACATCCCTGGGTGGACTTGAACCACTATCCTTTCGGTTAACAGCCGACTGCGCTGACCTGTTGCGCCACAGAGACTGCTCCTGGCTGCAATTTTATGAGAGGGAGCTCCATCTTTAAGCCACAAGCATTTGCTTATGGCTTTTTGAGGTTGAGCTGCACATGTATGCTTATCAGGCTATTTCCTGTTACTCAGAAATTGAGGAAGCTGACTCATGCGGAAATGTAGAAGCGGGACGTGCATTGTATTTTTCTTACATGTCAATTGGATTCTGACTTTGAATTCAATATTTGGCATCCAAGATAATTTGGGAACTGATGATGTATCAGTCATTGTGCTGGTGGTTTCTTGGTCACAGCAACAAGCTTGATCATACAGTTACACGCCATGTATCACAAAACTGTTGTGGGGGGCCTTATGTATTTGCTGGATTACATCAAGTGACCGCATACGATTATCAGAATCAGAATCAGAATCAGCTTTATTCGCCAGGTATGAGGACACATACGAGGAATTTTTCTTTGGAGCATTGTTGCTCACACTGTGCTTAAAAAAAATATACACACTAGTCTATACACACAATATATACATACTCTAAAGAGAACAATACAGAGACCGTCAGAGATGGCAAAGTACTCACTGCCTGTGCTCAAGTAGAAGAAGAGATATTTGTGTTAACAAATACTCTGGTAAAAGTAGAAGTACTGATTTAACTTCTTTACTCAAGTAAAAGAACAAAGTACAGGCTTAGCAATATACTTCAAATATAAAAGAAAAAGTAGCCTTATGAATGACAAAGCTACCTGGACCAGACAGATGATACTAGAGAGCACACTGAGAAACTACAGTGGACATGGAGAAAAGACTCTTTATTCTTTATTCTTATATGCCGTTGGCTACATTTTAATGGCCGTCTGCCAATAGGCCTAAAACATATATAACATATAGCCTATTTAAATTGACAGAGACTGGGACTCCAGATTCTGACGAGTAGAAAGATATGAATTGAGTTATTTTGTGAGAAGTCTGTGTATGTTCCCATCCAATTAGATTCAATTTGGTATTGATGATCAAAAATAATAACTAACTCCTGTGAAATTATTTGAAACTTAATGAGGTGAGATTAGGATTTAAAAAGATTTAAAGATGAATCTGGTTTTCAATTTGGCCCAGGTGTGTCTGTTAAAACACCAACGGAGACAACTTCTCTCTGTTGATGCTTTATTGCCATCAAGCATCAGGATAAAGATGGGGGGGGGGGGGGGGGGGGTTAGCTCTGCTAAGGCTGTGTGTGTGGTAATAAAATAAATAAACAACATTGTAAAGGCTACCATACACAATGTATAGGAATCTTACAGTGAGGAAAATAAGTATTTGAACACCCTGCTATTTTGCAAGTGCAGCTTAGGCTTTATATGGCGTGTTGAGGTGCTACATGAACATTTCTGCAAACAGTCATAGCACGGCTTATCATGTTGTTGTGGCCGAGTGGTTAAGGCGATGGACTCGAAATCCATTGGGGGCTCCCTTCGTAGGTTCAAATCCTGCCGACAACGAGCAGTGTATTTTAAGAGTGGTAGCAAACCAATGACACATCACAGTATACCAAATCGCAGATTGGCCTTCATAAACAATATTCTGTTTCCTCACAGGTACTGGAAGCAACCAGTCTCCACCAATGTATTTCTTATCAGTCTCTGTTGCAAGATTTGCAGTAAACGTTGCATTGTCCAGCAGAAAGGCAACAGGTGTGTTACTTTTCAACTATGATTTATATCGTAGCAGTGCAATCATTTTGCCCAGGTTTGATTTCCAGCCACCGCAGTTACATTTGCAGGTTTTAAAGCCATACACAATATATTTCAGTTTCCTTGCGAGAGTCATCCCAAAAGGATTAATAAAGATAAGTCTAAGTCTATCTCAGAAAAAAGTCAAAAGAATTTCAATATCTTCAGGGGGTGTAGCTCAGTGGTAGAGAGCATGCTTTACATGTATGAGGACCTGGCATCTCCAGCAGGTATTATGGTAGAGTCTTTAAAAGAGCTGCAACAGATATTACCTCCTGTGGTAATCTGACTGGTAGACAGCACAACAAGCACTTTGAACGTACATGTTTTACAGTTTCTATTTACAGTATTTATTACCTGTAGTGTAGTATATTTACTGTATTACACTCCAGTTTTTATGGGTGTTACAGCGGGAATAAAAGGCTATGAGCACTGTAGTTTCTTTTTTTATGGATGAAATAATCTCAACATGCCATTAAGTTTACTCTTCAGCAGGTGGAGACACTTGCAACATCAGATGTTTTGTTAAACATCAACAGACTGGATATATACTTGATGCTGATACAAAGCACAGGAATTAGAAGAGGATGGCTTCAATCCCTCAACCTCTGGGTTATGGGCCCGGCACACTTCAGTGTCTGTGATTGACATTTTGAGGGGAGATTTGGGACCCTGCGGCAACTAAGGTTCCAACAGCTTACGGGTAGTAAAGTTAAACATTTGGTAGACCTTGCAACTATCTTTTATTTGAGCTCCCTGATTACTCACACGTTGATTATTCACATGTAAGACTTGTGATTGGCTGGTGTTTTAAAAAAAGGGCATTGTGAGTACAGATATTAACATCAGTAAGGAGTCTACCAAGTTGCCTCTTATCATTTTAGTTTGGACACCCAGTGAGGCTTACAATGTAAAGAGAGAAGCCTGGTTGGGCAAGAACTCTCCCCTGCTGGATCGGACTGTACTGCACCGCCTAATGAAAATATACACCTTACATATGGATAGTCTAATATTAATATATAGGCTTATATTGCAATCTCGTCAACCTACATGTAGGTGTACCTATATTTAAATAAACACACAGTAGCAAAGCTTATGCAGCGTTTTTAATTTACCTGTGTTTTTTTCTGTGAGGACAACTCTGTCCGGCTATTTATGTAGCATGGAAGCTAGCGTTAGCTAACTAGCAGCCAGCCTGCTTCCAAACAAATACTTTTTAATTATCTCAACACTTTTAAACAGTCAAATGAAACACTGGCGGTGAGCTCCAGGTCCTGCAGCTGCAGACGGAATGGATAGCTTCAGACCGCTCACCACTAGTGTTGTT
Source organism: Etheostoma spectabile (assembly GCF_008692095.1). Taxonomy (NCBI): domain Eukaryota; kingdom Metazoa; phylum Chordata; class Actinopteri; order Perciformes; family Percidae; genus Etheostoma; species Etheostoma spectabile. The sequence continues at coordinate 3,805 of NW_022604665.1, read as the reverse complement.
GGAATAGCAAGCTAGCGTTAGCAAACTAACCCCGCTTATAAATAATACACATTTTAATTATCCTAACACTTTAAACAGTCAAACTGAAACACTGGCGGTGAGCTCCAGGTCTTGCAGCCACGGAACGGACCGCCATCAATGGGTATAATGCGTGCCTTTTAAATTACATTTTATTTTTTTTAAGCGGGCTTGTTGGTTAGTTTGCTAACGCTAGCTTGCTATTCCCCCAAACACTGGCGGTGGGCTCATGGGGGGTTGCGCCGTTGCTATCGGGTCTGGAGCTTCCATGTCCCGCGGAGATCAGATCCCGTTGAAGTCGGCAGCGGAGATTTCTAGCGATGTTTCCCCGCTGGCCGAGCCCCACTGACGGCGGACCGTCTGCGTCTGCCGCACCTGGAGCTCCAGTGTTTCAGTTTAACTGTTAAAAAGTGTTGAGATAATTAAAAGGTATTTACAGTATTTAGAAGCGGGCTGGATGCTAGTAAGCTTATGCTAGCTTCATGCTACATAACTAAGCCGGACAGAGTTGTCCCTCATCTGGGGATAAAAACCTGCTGCACCTCCCCCCCATCCTGTTGGCGCAGAGCTCCACAGACTAAGTCCACAGGTACAACTTAGTTTTGCCACCAAATGTATCGCAAGAAGTGTTGCAAAAGTCGAGGGTGCAGAATCGCCGCTGTGGAAAGTGATTGAAGGAAAAAAAAATAAATAAAGTACAAGTACAGAATTTTTTTCTACAAGCTCTCAAATCATATTCTCTAAGTGCTCACATCACATCTACGCGCTCTCACATTTGCACCATATTTTACCTTCATATTCTTTGTTGAACTTTATTGCTTTACAAACACCAAAGCAAGTAAGCGCTGTGACTAACATTACTCTTCTGAAGTGATTTTGGAGAGGGAATTAGGTAGAAATACTCTGGTTGACTAGCATGACACCATTGGATTCAAATATATAATCAATCCAGGTTAACATGAATGAGTGACTGCATGTTGCTTCTCTAAATTTCAGGTTGTGGTCGACTAGCGAGGCCAGCTCGTCAGTTTGATAAACTGACCAAGACTGCATGCCTCTTGTTTCTTTGGGCTAGTTGTATTAGCTTAGCCATGGCTGGTAGCACAGCTTCGGCTGTTTCTTTAAGCTAACTATAATAGCTTTAGCTGGCTGGTAGCAGCTTTTGCTTGTTCTTTAAGCTAACTATTTTAGACTTTAGCCTGGCTGGTAGCGCCCTCTGCTTGTTGTTTCTGTAAGCTAACTATTTTAGCTTAGCCTGGCTGGGTAGCAGCTTTCTGCTTGTTTCTTTAAGCTAACTATATTAGCTTTAGCTTGGCTGATAGCAGCTTTCTGCGGTGGGAAATTGGCGGGAGACGTTGTGACGTTATGTTGCATTAATCAGGGGGTTAGTTTGTATTTGAGGAGAACATAAAACCCCAACTACTGTAGCGTCACTCACTACCCATCACAAATACTATGACATCACTGTATCAGCGGCAGCTGTTGCCAACGGTAGGCTACTTTTCTACACACGGAGAGCCTCACTTCCCATACAAAACCCCGTCGGACTAACGTCACATCCAACCGTTGCCCACATGGCTCTCTGTCTTAAAGGGGAACGGTAGGGATGGTAATATCATGTAAAGGAGAAACGGTGAAAGGTTACTTTTCTATCAAGCAGCAAAAAAGTATTAACGTCAACATCGTAACGTCTGCAATGTGACTTTCGCGCATGCGCACATCGCGATGTCAATGCTAAAACACAATATTGTTCAGCCTAACTGACGGTGTCTTCAGTAAGCTAGTTTGCCACTTTTCTTGGGTTAATGCACATGTAAGTATATCTTAGTTTATTAGATACCCAACATAGGTTATACTACGTACACTGTATATCAATACATTACGTGTTTCTTTATTTCATCTTACATTTTTGCTAGCCTGGTTGTTTGTAGTTATATTGTTTTTACAATATCTTTGTTTAATATCTGTGACTCATTACTATCTAAGTAACTGGTCATTGTGTTTTCTCCCAGTTTCACCCTTTGTTACTCAAATAAACGTGTTACAGGATCCCAGTCGCCAGTGCTTGATGGTGGAAGTTTTAGCCGCTGGTCAGATTGCACCAGCGTTACGTGCGTGAAGGACCAAGAATATTTCATGGTAAGTATACTTTGAAGCTCTAGCCAGGCGCCCATTCCTCGCCTTAAACAATATGAGTCATTCAGTAAGTGAAAAGAAAACTCACATCTACAAAGATGAATTTGATAGATGGGACTCCCTGATGGTCTAGTGGAAGGATTCAGCGCTCTCACCGCCTGGCCCGGGTTCAATACGGGTCAGGGAATGGTCAGGAACTTGAGCGGACTCAGGTGTGATGTTTGAAAGATAAGTTACTGGACTGAATTTTGATTTGTCAAATTCTTCTCTTATTAAATGACTGACAACGTCAGTATATGACTTACAGTTCTCAAAGATGCACCCAATCTCAACTGGTTATCCTATTGAAGCTAGTACTCTTTTCTTTTCTCTCACTTTTTGTCTCTGTCTGGACTTATGTATTTGATTGTATTACATAAGTGACCTGCATACAAATGACCGTAAAGATTATATGACAGTACATGGTTTTCAGAACTGTACCTTCAGATAAAGGTAACGCCACTTGGGTTATCTTGGGCTGCTCTATATCACCTGCAGAATGCTATACCCTAGAGTTGGCTTACTCCAGATTATTTAAGCAAAAACATCCCTGGGTGGACTTGAACCACCATCCTTTCAGTTAACCGCCGACTGCGCTGACCTATTGCGCCACAGAGACTGCATATGTCTGATGTTTTTTTTTATTTTGATTCTGATGTAGAGATGGACAAACGACTCAAAAGCATAATATACTTCTTGCCGTGACATAACAAGAAACAGTAAAAAAAAAAGAGGTGGCGAGATAGGTTTCAAGACCCTTTTTTTTCAGGACACCCAAACTTTGTCGCTCAATATGGCAGGAATTCTATGATCCAGGGCCAAATGTTTTACCATTTCATCCACTACGGGCCCCTAAGGAACTTTACATGTGTGACAATAAAGATGCTCACAAAACGCGCATTGACTAATTGCGTTTCTCATGCATATTATACTGCTAAGTTCTTATTCCCAATATCAACTCTTAGACATAGTTCCAAATGAAAATACTAGTTGTCAGAAGTGGGATTTGAAACCCACGCTCCAGTGGAGACTGCGACCTGAACGCAGCGCCTTGGATCCGCTCGGGTCATCCTGACTGAGCCTAGGTCAGTAGTAGAGCTTCAGTAGGACCTGTCTCAAAATATAATAATAGTAAATTAAAAATGTCATGAGATAGTAGGTTTCTCAATCATGAGAACCTGCTATCTCATGACATGTCTGACGGGGCGCTTACCTATACCATCCAAAGACTGAGGACTGCAGCAATATGTTCAATGCCCATATATGTTTAATGTATTCATATTTTCGTTATTTCACAATGTGTATTCTTCTCATCGGGTAGGATTGCATTTTCTATGGCGGCATATTCCCTGGGCCTGGTGGTATTGGCTGCAACCAGAGCACATGGGAGTCAGGCTTTAAATCCCCACCTCTGAAAAGTGCCGCTTCTAGCCGGATTATGTCATGGCCATGTCATAAATAATAGAGGCGAGGCATCAAAACTGAGAATATTGGGGCGTGATATTTAAATTACAATCGTTTCTAGCCGCTGCATTTATCAATGTACGTCATTTACGCTCTGATTGGTGTGTGATACGAACGTTTCATGAACTCACGTGAAGCCAGTCGTACG
>NW_022604664.1:0-40025 GCF_008692095.1 Etheostoma spectabile | reverse complement strand
TCTTATCATTTTTAGTTTGGACACCCAGTGAGGCTTACAATGTAAAGAGAGAAGCCTGGTTGGGCAAGAACTCTCCCTGCTGGATCGACTGTACTGCCACCGCCTAATGAAAATATACACCCTTGACATATGGATAGTCCCTAATATTAATATATAGGCTTATATTGCAATCTCGTCAACCTACATGTAGGTGTACCTATATTTAAATACCCCACAGTAGCAAAGCTTAGCGCGTTTTTTAATTTTACCTGTGTTTTTTTCTGTGAGGGACAACTCTGTCCGGCTTATTTTGTAGCAGGGAAGCTAGCGTTAGCTAACTAGCAGCCAGCCTGCTTCCAAACAAATACTTTTTAATTATCTCACACGTTTTAAACAGTCAAACTGAACACTGGCGGGGAGTCCCAGGTCCTGCAGCTGCAGACGGACATGGATAGCTTCAGACCCTCTCACCACTATTGTTGTTGGAATAGCAAGCTAGCGTTAGCAAACTAACCCCCGCTTATAAATAAATACATTTTAATTATCCTAACACTTTAACAGTCAAACTGAAACACTGGCGGTGAGCTCCAGGTCTTGAGCCACGGACGGACCGCCATCAATGGGTATAATGCGTGCCTTTTAAATTACATTTTATTATTTTTTAAGCGGCTTGTTGGTTAGTTTCTAACGCTAGCTGCTATTCCCCCAACACTGGCGGTGGGCTCATGGGGTTTGCGCCGTTGCTATCGGGTCTGGAGCTTCCATGTCCCGCTGGAGATCAGATCCCGTTGAAGTCGGCAGCGGAGATTTCTAGCGATGTTTCCCCGCTGGCCGAGCCCACTGACGGCGGACCGTCTGCGTCTGCCGCACCTGACTCCAGTGTTTCAGTTTAACTGTTAACAAAGTGTTGAGATAATTAAAGGTATTTACAGTATTTAGAAGCGGGCTGGATGCTAGTAAGCTTATGCTAGCTTTCATGCTACATAACTAAGCCGGACAGAGTTGTCCCTCATCTGGGGATAAAACCCTGCTGCTGGCCCCCCCCCCCCCCCATCCTGTTGGGCGCAGAGCTCCACAGACTAAGTCCACAGGTAAAACTTAGTTTTGCACCAAATTATCGCAAGAATTGTTGCAAAAGTCGATGGTGCAGACTCGCGCGGTTGAAAAGTGATGAAGTGAAAAAAAATTAAATTAAGTACAAGTACAGAATTTTTTTTCTACAAGCTCTCAAATCATATTCTCTAAGTGCTCACATCACATCTACGCGCTCTCACATTTGCACCATATTTACCTTCATATTCTTTGTTGAACTTTATTGCTTTACAAACACCAAAGCAAGTAAGCGCTGTGACTAACATTACTCTTCTGAAGTGATTTTGGAGAGGGAAATAAGGTAGAAATACTCTGGTTGACTAGCATGACCCCATTGGATTCAATAATAATCAATCCAGGTTAACATGAATGACAGTGACTGCATGTTGCTTCCTCTAAATTTCAGGTTGTGGGTCGACTAGCGAGGCCAGCTCGTCAGTTTGATAACTGACCAGACCTGCATGCCTCTTGTTTCTTTGGGCTAGTTGTTATTAGCTTTAGCCTGGCTGGTAGCAGCTTTCTGCTTGTTTCTTTAAGCTAACTATATAGCTTTAGCCTGGCTGGTAGCAGCAGTTTCTGCTTGTTTCTTTCAAGCTAACTATTTTAGCTTTAGCCTGGCTGGTAGCGCCTTTCTGCTTGTTTCTTTAAGCTAACTATTTTAGCTTTAGCCTGGCTGGTAGCAGCTTTCTGCTTGTTTCTTTAAGCTAACTATATAGCTTTAGCTTGGCTGATAGCAGCTTTCTGCGGTGGGAAATGGCCGGAGACGTTGTGACGTTATGTTGCATTAATCAGGGGGTTTAGTTTGTATTTGAGGAGAACATAAAACCCCAACTACTGTAGCGTCACTCACTAACCCATCAAATACTATGACATCACTGTATCAGCGGCAGCTGTTGCCAACGGTAGGCTACTTTTCTACACACGGAGAGCCTCACTTCCCATACCAAACCCCGTCGGACTAACGTCACATCCCCACGTTGCCCACATGGCTATCTGTCTTAAAGGGGAACGGTCGGATGGTAATATCATGTAAGGAGAAACGGGGAAAGGTTACTTTTCTATCAAGCAGCAAAAAGTATTAACGTCACATCGGAACGTCCTGCAATGTGACTTTCGCGCATGCGCCACATCGCGATGTCAATGCTAAAACACAATATTGTTCAGCCCTAACTGACGGTGTACTTCAGTAAGCTAGTTTGCCACTTTTATCTTGGGTAATGCCACATGTAAGTATATCTTAGTTTATTTTAGATACCCACATAGGTTATACTACGTACACTGTATATCAATACATTACGTGTTTCTTTATTTCATCTTACATTTTTGCTAGCCTGTTGTGTAGTTATATTGTTTTTTACAATATCTTTGTTTAATATCTGTGACTCATTACTATCTAAGTAAACTGGTCATTGTGTTTCCTCCCAGTTCACCCTGTGTTACTCAAATAAACGTGTTACAAGGATCCCAGTCGCCAGTGCTTGATGGTGGAAGGTGTTTAGCTGCTGGTCAGATTGCACAGCGTTACGTGCGTGAAGGACACAGACATATTTCATGGTAAGTATTACTTCTGAAGCTCTAGCCAGGCGCATTCCTCGCCTAAAACAATATGAGTCATTCCAGTAAGTGAAAAGAAAACTCACATCTACAAAGATGAATTTGATAGATGTGACTCCCTGATGGTCTAGTGGCTAGGATTCAGCGCTCTCACCGCCGTGGCCCGGTTCAATTACCGGTCAGGGATGGTCAGGACTTGAGAGACTCAGGTGTGATGTTTGAAAGAATAAGTTACTGGACTGAATTTTGATTTGTCAAATTCTTCCTCATTAGTTTAAATGAACTGACAACGTCAGTTATATGACTTACAGTTCTCAAAGATGCACCAATCTCAACTGGTTATCCTATTGACAGCTAGTCTCTTTTTCTTTTCTCTCACTTTTTGTCTCTGTCTGGCCTTATGTATTTGATTGTATTACATCAGTGACCTGCATACCATGACCGTAAAGATTAATATGTACAGTACATGTTTTCAGAACTGTACCTTCAGATAAAGGTAACGCCACTTGGGTTATCTTTGGGCTGCTCTATATTCACCTGCAGAATGATATACCCTAGAGTTTGGCTTACTCCAGATTATTTAAGCAACAAACATCCCTGGGTGGACTTGAACCACCATCCTTTCAGTTAACCAGCCGACTGCGCTGACCTATTGCGCCACAGAGACTGCATATGTCTGATGTTTTTTTTATTTCTGATTCTGATGTAGAGATGGACAAACGACTCAAAAGCATAATACTTCTTGCCGTGACATAACAAGAAAACAGTAAAAAAAAGAGTCGGCGAGATAGAGTTCAAGACCCTTTTTCAGGACACCCAAACTTTGTCGCTCAATATGGCAGGAATTCTATGCATCCAGGGCCAAATGTTTTACCATTTCATCCACTACGGGCCCCTAAGGAACTTACATGTGTTGACAATAAAGATGCTCACAAAACGCTGCACTTGGAATTGCGTTTCTCATGCATATTATAACTGCTAAGTTCTTTATTCCCAATATCAACTCTTAGACATTAGTTCCAAATGAAAATACTAGTTGTCAGAAGTGGGATTTGAACCCACGCCTCCAGTGGAGACTGCGACCTGAACGCAGCGCCTTGGACCGCTCGGTCATCCTGACTGAGCCTAGCTTCAGTAGTAGAGCTTCAGTAGGACCTGTCTCAAAAATTATAATATAGTAAATTAAACATGTCATGATATAGTAGGTTCTCAATCATGAGAACCTGCTATATCATGACATGTCTGACGGGGCGCTACCTATACCATCCAAAGACTGAGACTGCAGCAATATGTTCAATGCCCATATATGTTTAATGTATTCATATTTTCGTTATTTTCACAATGTTTATTCTTCTCATCGGGTAGGATTGCATTTTCTATGGCGGCATATTCCCCTGGGGCCTGGTGGTATCTGGCTGCACCAGAGCACCTGGGATGTCAGGCTTTAAATCCCCACCTCTGAAAAGTGCCGCTTCTTAGCCGGATTTGTCTGGCCATGTCATAATAATAGAGGCGAGGCCTCAAAACTGAGAATATATTGGGGCGTGATATTTAAATTACAATCGTTTCTAGCCGCTGCATTTATCAATGTACGATCATTCTTACGCTCTGATTGGGTGATACGAACGTTTCATGAATCTCACGTGAAGCCAGTCGTACGTTAGGTTGATAAATGAGGGCCATTAGCTCTAAGGATGTGCTTCAATACATAACTGAAGTGGACACTCTAATGAGTAACACTATGGTGCAATCTGTTTACCTTGTCATAAGCTAAAGCCTTTTCCCAAGCTAAAAGAAAACAAGGCGCTCTTCTGCAAAAGCACAGCTGGGAGTGCTTGAGAGTCCTTTGAGGTGCAGCGTGATTTTAGGCTGAGATGCTTCGGGTGTTTTTAAGGGTGAGCCCAAATAGTCGTCGAACGACAAGACAAGACAGCGATCAGGTGATAGAACCGGGGTATTGATGTCCCATCCATGGCAACCGATGGATATGATCAAACCTGTAAACAGCCCAACCACATCACTGGAAAGTCAGCATTACTACAGGATGCTGACAGGGTAGTGGATATCAATTTTTTAATCTGCCTGATTCAATCCATCACCTCTGGGTCAGAGGCCTCAAGTAGTGATAAGGTGACACTAGTGACGGGGGGCTACTAATTAGCATATTTCCCCCATTTCAATACACCTGTTGGTGGGGGCTACTAATTAGCATATTTCCCCCATTTCAATACACCTGTTGGTGGGGGCTACTAATTAGCATATTTCCCCCATTTCAATACACCTGTTGGTGGGGCTACTAATTAGCATATTTCCCCCATTTCAATACACCTGTTGGTGGGGGCTACTGTCCCCCTATCTGAAGCTGCGCACGCAGTCCGTCAAATGAATGGGAGAATTTGATGATTGCATAAAAGAAGAAGATTACGGTAAGTCAATGATTAATGTTTTAATCAGACTATTACTTTTATACCGTTTTTAGCTAACAGCACTAGCTTGCTAGCTATAGAGTGATGTATTGTATTCTGTGATGCGTGATACGTTGCTGGAGTGTGTGTGGGTGTGTGTGTGTGTGTGTGATGCGTCTCTGACGGGGCGCTGGTTTTCAAACTTTATTGGGTTAAGGTTATATGACTAGACTGATAGTTTGTGTGAGATGTGTATTACACAAAAGTCATGTTTCTAATCAGACTATTACTTTTATACCGTTTTTAGCTAACAGCACTAGCTTGGTACAGTGTAGTGCGTCTCTGTGTGGGTGTGTCTGTGAGTGTGTGTGTGTGTGGGTGTGCTGACCCAATGGTAAGGCGTTAAAAAGCGTGACGTAGGGGTGGGTGTGGATTTCTGGCTTTAAGTACGCGGTCAAGTCTTGAGGTGGTGACTTTTTTTCCCAACTTCAGTTGTCCTGCTTCCTAAAGGTACGTTAAACTCCTGAATTGTACTGCCTAGACATGGATACTCACGGATTTGAAGACAGAGAGAGCTTAACCATTGGAGAAGGTATTTCCGCTCCCTCCACTACATTTGAAAAGCGTGGTCCTTCCACAACATTTGAAATGCGTGATCCTTCCACTATATTTGATTTGAGTTATGCTCCGCTGAAGAAGAAGAGAAGTCGTCTTGAGATTTTAACTAAGAGCATGACTGAATGTAGGACGGCTAATTTTGAGATTAGGGGGGAGAATGGATATGTATATTCTTTTGGTTATGGAAATGGGTGTATTACTTTAGCTGTGTGTGCCGGTGTCGACCCAGAGCTAAAATCCGAGGCTAAAACAGAGTATACGTTGAGTGTAAAAGATTGGCGTCTTTTTAGAGCTGTAGCCTGTCAGGATCTCGATAATCCAGGCTTTCCTGAGGCTATTTATGTGGCACAGTGGGATAGCTACAAAGAAGGGAAAATCTATCGTGTGGAAGCAGATAGATTCAATAGGTCTCCTGAGGATTTTATTTTTCTCAGAGTATGCGAGGAAAAAGAGAAACTTGTTGCTGTCAGAGGACGTGCGGAGTGGAGCTTAAAACCATTTCCCGTATCTAGTCAGGAGTATGAAGCATGGTTTAGAAACGTCTTCTGTATACAGTGGTGTGATTGGGAGCTAATAAAGAAACAATTTGATAACCTGGACTATGTTATCAGAAGAGTTAGCATAAAGACCTCCTATGAGAAGATTAAGAAAAGACTTATATTTGATGACTGCGGCAATCAGGATCAGCCACTACCTCGACCACTTTATCGGCCTAAAATTGTCTGTCATAGATCATAGGAATATGGTGGGTATGATTATATGTGAAATATTTAAAAAAAATATATTTTTTCTTTACTGTGTGTCTAATGAGTGAATGATATTTATTCTTCCAGAAGGGCTGGAGTGGTGTTACCCTCCTGGAGTACGGAATTTTTTCACCCCTCTGACGGTCACCGGATCCCCCTCTTCATCTTCAACATCGTCATCCTCATCATTTATAACCCCCGAAAGATTCCTGATACCCTCATCGCCTTTGTCACCTCCTCTACCGCCCTCTCTTTTGATCCGGACACCCCCGACATCCCCCCTACACCCTGGCATCAAACCGTTGATCGGTGATGGCGTATGTCCAGACATAACCCCCCAACCATCTGGTGTGACACATCAGAACGAAGGTGTCATATGTCCAGACACATCACTATATGAGTGTGATTGTGGCTGTGACCAGACCGATGGTGTGGTGGCTACGTTGCTCATAGACAGTATTAAAACTGCATCGCTGCATCTCCTGAGTATTGTGATCCATCAATTCTGGGAGGAGGTGTGTTATGGCTGTCAAGTCAATCATCCAAGTCAGAAACATCATGAGTGCTTAACCAGTATACCTGAATGGTTCTATGGTGAACACTTTGACACACTTATGAAAAGACTATTGACAAATAAATTTGTGGGTGTTGTGAGGCGCTTTCTGACCTTGAAAAGTATCTCTGCTGATGACTCCAGAATCCGCGGAGTGGCTGAAACTTTGTTGTATGAGTTAAAATCAGCCGAAGATGTTACAGCCAAAATCCGTGAAATGTATGATGCAACGGTGGGTGATGATGTTGTGAAGGTAGGTCAAATACGTGAAATTGGAGATTACTGGCGGAGTTTATACAAGAGAAGAAGAGCATTCTGAGCTGACTGGAGAACGGTTTCTAAGTGTGAAAAAAAAAAAAAAAGTGTGAAATATGGGGAATTGTTTACGTTTGATGTATAGTAAATTCAATGAACGATATGTAATATTGAAATTGTCAACCCTTTTAGACAAGATCATAGCTAACAAGGTGGGTGATGATAGCAAATATCAATGTAACCGTGTAGTTAATCCTTCTGATGTGTGTAGGCTTGAAAAATTGATGGAACTTGTGAGAGGACAAATTTACAGACAATCATGGTCTGAAGTGATTCAAATGTTGCTAACATTATTATTGACACGGGAGAATGTGGTGGAAACATTTTGTACAGTCATAGATAGTATCACACACAACTTTGAACGGATGAAAACACACCACATGATAACATTGTACACTATGCTTGTAGATACAGTGAGTCTGTATGTAAGAGAAAAACAATGTAACAATATGTTAGCTGATTTTCAAGAGTTACATATATTCATAATCACTAAAACGGATGTGAGTGAGTTAGCTAAAACACTTTCTGTTATAGAATGTGTGAACATGTCTTCATAACTTTGTGTGATGTAAATAAAATGTATGACCCAAATCTAATGAGATCAGTTTCATCTAAACGAATCATGGAGAGAGTTATGGAAAAAATATACTACGATCCTTCCCACCCTGGAGGATTAGGTGGTGTGGCTAAGCTCCGTCATGCAGTCAAGGAGTGTACAGGCGTGACCCCAACATTTCCTGTCGTTCAAAAGTTTTTACAACGTCAGGACACATATACCTTGCATGCACCCGCTTTAAAAAATTTCCCACGAAACAGAGTAGTTGTTAATGGAATTGACAAACAATTTCAGCTTGATTTGGTAGATATGAGTGAATATTCATTAGAAAATAATAATGTGCGATATCTGCTCACCTGTATTGATGTATTTTCTAAATTTGCATGGGTCAGGTGTCTTAAAAACAAAACCGGTACAGTTGTCACAAATGCATTTAAAGAAATACTGTATGATGGTCGGATACCACAGAAAGTTCAAACAGACGCGGGAAAAGAATTTTATAATACCACTTTCCGTAATTTGCTGGATCAATATAAAATTCACCATTTCTCAACATCAAATGAGACAAAAGCAAGTATTGTGGAAAGATTCAATAGGACGTTTAAAACACGCATGTGGCGATTTTTAACATCCATCAACTCTCGAAGGTATGTTGATGCAATTCCCGACCTGGTTACTGCTTACAATTCTTCATACCATAGGTCAATAAAAATGGCCCCATCCTCTGTGAATAAAAACAATGAGAGTGATGTCTTTACCAATCTGTACAAAGGGAAACCATCTGTACTGGTGACCTTTAAATATCAACTTGGCGATAGAGTTAGGATCTCAAAAAACCGTGGGGTTTTTAGAAAAGGTTATAAGCAAACGTTTACAGATGAGTTTTTTATAATAGCAAAGCTTATAAGTCGCATACCTCCGGTTTATAAGCTAAAAGATGTTAGTGGCGACATGTTGACAGGAACTTTCTACGAGGCCGAATTGCAACTTGTGCTCGTTGACAAGAATAAGATATTTAAAATAGAGAAAGTTGTGAAAAGAAAACAGGTGGGACGTAAACGTATGGCACTTGTTAAATGGTTGGGGTGGCCTGAGAAATTCAATTCATGGGTTTCTGAAAAAGACATTGTTGATATCAAATAAAATAGGATGTAGTTTGTGTAAACCGGTCATTTACGCACATCTGTGGAAAGATTAGGTTACAATGAATAAGAATGGATTCTTTGTCACGCTGCCTAGCAATTCTTCATTATCTGTGTATCCAAATAATAAGTTATGGCAATTCAGAACCAAGTTAGCTAAACCGATTATTCTACAGCAGCCCTATGAAGTAGGACTTATTGAAATCCAATATCCTCGTGTCTGGTCCAGTTTTTCAGCAGAGGATTCTGAAGTGGAAATCTTTGACCTGAACAGTGTTGAGAGACACTATGTTAAGCTATCAGTGGGGTGGTATGACTCTGTCCAGAGTGTTGTTAAAGAGTATAACTCGAAATGTATGTCCATCCCAGGCGTAGCACATGTCAATATGAGTTTTAACGTAGTTACAAATAAGGTATTCTTTTCTGGTGGAGGTGGATGTAATGTGACGTTTAAAGGTCGATTAGCCAAAATACTTGGTTTTGTTCCTGACAATATGTTTCAAATATTGTCCCCCCTTTTAAAAAAAAAGCTTAGTATCGCTCCACACCCCGCCGACATACATGCTGGTAGATATAACATATATATTTATAGCGATATTGTAGATTATCAACTAGTGGGGGATAGTAACGTTCCGCTCCTCAGATGTATTAATATAGCGGATGAAAGTAGACGGATGCCCACTTTGAGTTACGACGTTCCCCACTACGCATCACTATCGCGCTCAACCATCAGTGACATACAAATTGAACTACGTGACGACCAGAGTGAACTCATTCCATTTTCATACGGAAAAGTTATAGTCAAACTACATTTTCGACCTGTGAAACATTATTAAAATGATGCGTAAAGCTTACAACGGTGATGACGGTCGCTATATGTCATATTACATGAACCAAGCAGGTGGTGAATTACCAGGATTTATTGGAACGAGTACACAATATGGTAATGGGTTAGGTGGTATATTTAGGAATCTATTTCGTATGGCTGTACCACTTTTAAAAAAGGGGTTTAATTTGGCTAAACCACACCTGAAAACAGCGGCCACAGGAATTATTGGGGATGTTGTATCCAATGTGAGAAATGCTGTATCAGCTAGGCAACAGGGAAATGGCCTTATAGTGTACAGCCGTAGACCTCAAAAACGTCCACCCTCAGGGTATGGGCGTCGCCGATCAACATCTAAAAGACGTAAAAACGCTGGGAAAAAAAGTACCACAGTCAAAAAGAAGACAGCTGTCAGAAGGCGCAGAACTCCAGCCCTACGCTCTCGGTGTTCAGTAAAAGACATTTTCTAGAGTAGATGATATAATTATATCATCTTTTCTTTCGAGGGAATTTCATCATGGCATTCATTCATAATCAGTCTGAAGAGTGCGTGAAGACAGAGCTGGATCTATTTACGGTCCCCTATACACAGACATCTATTGAAAAATCATGTTATACAGAAATACCGCCTGTGTCGGCCCTGACAGATACAGGTCCAATTGAATTTTTCATATCTGCCTCTGGAGAGGACTATATTGACCTTAACGACTCATATGTGTATTTGCGTGTAAGGATTACGAATCCTGATGGTACGCTGTTAGCCAATGCAACCGATGTGGGGTTTATAAACTACCCAGGATGTACACTGTTTTCCCAAGTAGATATTATTTTGGGTGATAGAATGATAACACAATCTTCAAACACATATCCATATCGTGGGGTGATTGAGTGTTTGCTAAACTATGGAAAGGACACTCTGGATACACAATTTAGTACCGGATTGTTTTGCAAAGACACTAGCAGTCAGATGGACGATACATCAATTGCCGGACGCAATCTAGGCCTGGTGCAGCGGAGTGAATACACAGCTGAAAGTCGAATTGTTGAGCTAATAGCCCCCATACATGCCGATTTGTTTTTTCAAGAAAAACTTATGCTAAATGGTGTCGACCTTTCTCTGAAATTTATCCGTGCAAAGGATGACTTTGTGCTAATGACCCCTGGAAATGTTCAATTCACTGTAAAAATAATGTCAGCGAGTCTTTTTGTAAAGAAGGTAATAGTGGCACCTACAGTACGTCTGGCACACAGTAGGGCGTTACAACATACAAACGCTAAATATGCCATTGATCGTGTGGTGCTAAAAACATTTTCCATACCTGCTGGTACTCGAGTATGCAACCAGGAAAATCTATTCCTGGGGCAGATACCTAAATTTGTTGTCTTAGCATTTGTTGATAATGAAGCATATACAGGGTCCTATGCGCGTAATCCATTTAATTTTGACCATTACAATACAGAATTCATGAGTCTGCATGCAGATGGCGTATCGTACCCAGCCCGTCCATTTCAACCTCACTTTCAAAGGGGGCAATATGCTAGGGAATATTACCAGATGATTGAATCAACAGGCCGTCATTTAAAGGACAGAAGTCTGGCCATATCACGAGACGATTTCGGATCGGGTTATACACTATTTTGTTTCAATTTGGAACCAGATGGGGGGTGTTCAGGAAATCTGTCACTGATTAAGACTGGTAATGTGCGCCTGGAAGCTCGTTTTAGGACCCCGCTACCGCGTACAGTAACACTAATCTGTTACTCTGTTTTTGACTCTATAGTCGAAATATCCAACCGTAGACAGGTATTGCTCGATCACTATTAGTTATGAATACAGTGGAACTCACAAGTGTACTTACAAAGAGAGTGAGCAGAGACATAAATTTTCTAGGTGTGGTAGCATGTGATCAACTGCCAAAAAGTGTCATATGTAAACTACCTGCTATGGTTGTGATAAATACACATCCTAGTGATATGCCTGGTGAACACTGGTTAGCCATATACATTGACGATGAAAAATACGGATTTTTCTTTGACAGTTTCGGAAATCCACCTACCAGTTTTCTGCAGCCGATAAATCAATTCCTTTTAAAGAATTGCTTGGAGATTTATCATTCTGACATTCAGGTGCAAAATAACTATTCTACAGTATGTGGTCAACATTGTGTATTCTTCTTATGTAATATGCAAAAAAACAAGAGTTTTAAAAAAGTAATGAAAATGTATGGTTCTAATCTTGTGTGTAATGATATAATGGTCTGTCATTTTGTTGATAAAATACACTCTGTAATATGTCATGGTCAGAAGTTTAAGTGTGTGCAATGTGCTTGCTCATTCTACAGATAAGATTCCTATGTAATGATTACCTTGATCTAATAAAAGAAAATGGGTCAATAAAACAAGTCAACAGTTCTGATTATTTTATTCCAACATTTCTAAGGACTTACACATAAATCAAGCTCAACTGCAAATAGACAAAAAAAAAAATTACTTGTAAATTGAATAGGAGCATTCATCAGATAACATAGAAATAAAATAGAATTAAAAATAATAAAATAGTGTAGAAAACTGGTTTTAAAATCAAATGGAAAATACATTGCCACAGTTTTACATTCAAATGCTGTCTTAGACATATTTACATAAAGAAAAGCATTTTTTTTTTTCCTTACCGACAGATACAATTCATGTGACATTTGATGCATTCATCAGATAACATAGAAATAAAATAGAATTAAAAATAATAAAATAGTGTAGAAAATTGGTTTTAAAATCAAATGGAAAATACATTGTCACAGTTTTACATTCAAATACTGTCTTAGACATATTTACATGAAGAAAAGCATTTTTTCCTTACCGACAGATACAATTCATGTGACATTTGATGCATTCATCAGATAACATAGAAATAAAATAGAATTAAAAATAATAAAATAGTGTAGAAAATATAAGAAAATATAAGAAAATATAGTAAAAAAAGTTTTCCCTTAAATCATATTTTGAAACACAGTATTAAAGATATAAAATAAAATAATTAAAAACTAGCCCATCGTGTCATGCCATTGACTGACGAATAACGTAATGGGTTAGGTGTGAGAATCGCGTTTGAGGAGAGTGTGGGATTACCTGATGATTTACGAGGGCGACGTCTAATATTTGGAGATGGTGAATCTGTTTTAAATGCTGCAATAGTTCGACGCACAGTTGTATTTGGTATTACAGATAGGGGTATATTTAATTTTGCAAGGACTTTTAAAAACACATTCCACCCCATTGGTCTTGATTGTATTGAAATATTGTTACAGGTTGTCACACTTTTCACTAGATCATACAAATGGCTGCCTGAAACATTCTCATTATTTACAATGATTTCACCTTGATTTGTCCATGAGATTTTATCATTATTACGAGATAATGAGTCTAAAAGATACTCGGCATTTCTCAAATTACGTTTAGGCATGTGTTTCAATACCTCTGATATTATATCATCTTTTTTGACCACATCTTGTGAATCTACCTTTGAATCTACCTTTGAATCTACCTTTGAATTATCCTCTGGTAGAGACAATGTGATTACAGCTTTTTCTTGTTCACCCTGCTTTACCATGGCAAGGTAACGTTGTAAAACACTTGAGTATCTTTTGGCTTTTTCATATGAATTGATGTCAAACCGCTTCAGAATTTCAGCCATTTCCTGGTCTAATTCATCTTGTGCAGACTGTCTCAAAGACCCGTTTGTAGGATGTTGTAGTTGCTGTAATGACAATAACTGATGCTGTGGCACTAAAAACATTTTCTGTGTGTGTTCCATCTCAACCCCGATTGATAAGACTAGCGATGAATGGTATAGCAGCTCCTAGCAGAGGTAGGAGAAACCCACCCGTTTGATTGATAGATTTCCTCTTTTTAGAATGGTTAACTTTTTTATCTGCAACTAGTCTGATCACTCTTTTTTTCTTCTTTAAAAGTTTATACTGTTTGGTAGTCAAGGGGATGTTACCTCTCAAAATGTTAAGAGCTATTTCACACAGAGCGTTAATAAAGTCTGGGCTAGCATTCTTAACAATAACTCCTCTAGCTCTGGGGGCTGCCTTGTGTAGAAGTTCCAACAGTGTGAGGTTTCTCTGCATGCGAGAGTACATTATAATACCTGACGTTTCTTCGATATGTATACAACCTGCTGTGGTGATGTTAAACCTGTTCTGAGTCTGAACATATCAGGAGTTTTTGCTTTATAATCTATCAGAAGATAACCGTATGTTGAGCTAGTTGCATCATTAAAAGCCTCCAGGAAATATTTGTTATTACCCGGATACATCTGTCTACCAAGTAAGTTTATTTGATTTTTGTCTCTGGGGTTTTTAAACAATATAATGTAGTTAGTATTCAAGCTTATTGTACGACTGGTTTTACCTTGAATGAACAGATTCTGGACTAAATAAATACAGCTGAGATTCCGATGATGCACGTACTTTGTAAAAACATTTTGAACTTCGATGTTACAACTAGCGTCGTCCATTAAATCATCAATAATTAGCAAATTATTTTTATGGGTGGGAAGTAGTGCGTCGTCACAGAATGATTCGGGTATCCCATTGACAAAATTGATATTTACATTCTTTAGTAAGTCATCATATAAAGGTTGCCAGCATGAGTATATATACACAATATTGTCAATCTTGTGTGAAATAACCGACGCAGATTTTTCGATTATGTCTCGGACTAAAAATGTTTTTCCACAATTTGATGGACCACTAATGACAACACTGAAAGGGTGTTGAAGCCTGCCGTCAAATGAGGTATGATGTTGCGCATTAATAGCCATAAGGGAGTGTTGTATAGTCGTGAAGAACGCGACGTTTGTTGTATACCACCTGTAATTTCTTCGACACTGATGCGTTTTTGAGGTGAAATTGTTTTTTATCACGTCTGATGGTGTCTGCAGATGTAACAATATGGTCGTCAGTCTGCTGGTTGGAGACAAATGATTTAACCAATCCAATTAAGGACTCGGGAGTGACAACTTTGGCATTTTTTGAATTGAGGGTGACCCCTTTGCATTTCACCTGTGTTGTTCCCTGTGCTGTTCGGTATGCATAGCATTTTGGCCCCCCCGAAACAAACTCTGTTATGAAGTCTTCATCCGGATGGCCACACACCTGCTCGGTATTAATCTCGTCAGTCAAATCACCTAGGTATGGTCCTAACGGAGGCACCCACTCTCCTGTTTTTGTTGTGAAGACAACGCTGTCTGTATCACAATATAACACACGCTCCTGCAAAGCATCCATTAGATCATATAACTCGAGTCGTGCATATGCTGTTGTGAATGCCCCTATAAAGACATTAACATCTTTTATTCTGGATGCCTGACTATTAGTCTCACGCCATTGCACTATAGCCACCTCTGGGGAAATGAATGAGAACTGTCTCACATCATAGTTGCTGCCAAACATGAGTTGTGAGAATCTGGTTGGATCTGTTATGAGTTCTGTCACTGGTAGGTTGTTACGCATTGAAAAACGACCCCAGAGAGAATTCAAAAGCAATTTATTAATGCTTCTAACCGCTTTGTTAACGCATATCTTGTCGGGATCAAGTTTGATTCCTTCTTTAGCAAAATAGTCGTCAATGTACTTTTTTTTCTCATCTTCCGTTTTGACATTACCAGGATAACCTGAAGCCTGCTGCTTCAGCTTAAGGAACGTTTTAACGTATTCTTTAAAAAGATTGTCAGATTTTTCCGGAAAATCCCAGACCTCATCGATACGGTTTATCTTATAGCCTTTTTCCACCGCCTTCTGCAGCTCGACTGTTACCCACGTACCATTCAATTGTCTCTCACGATCGCTGTGAACGCAAGGTGCTGTCTGATTCTCCTCATTTGAACAGGTAGCACAAAGAGGAAACATGAGCTTATCGTGACACCGGTGGGGGAGGACAGGATGAAACAGGCCTCTGGGAGGGTCTACTGTACATTTCACAAGGCCAAAGTATTGTGAAATATCAGCAAAATCCTTATGGATCACCTGGGGATGTCCAATTGGATATTCTCTCTTTGCCTGGACAGTGGGGTAGAGACTTGTGAAATCATAATATCTAATCTTTTCATCACCTGTCACCTTGTGATAAAGCTTCAATGCATTTGTCCGCCCCCCAAATAGGGCATCTCGGGGGTTTAAACGACTTGATTTGACATATGTACACATGAACGTTTTGACGCACGGGTCAGTAAGCAAATCCACACGCCATGAACATTCCCACATCACAACAATTTTTAGACTATGCAATGATTGTAACACAGCCAATCGGTCATTGAATTCGGCGTACAACTGCCCATAGGGACGTTTCAGAGTTGGATTGATTTCTGCTTGGTTATGACACTTAATACATCCGTGAAAATAACACCCCGCAAATTCATAGCATGTGTGTGTAGCTTTGCAGTAGCCGTCGACAGAGTACGCGCCAAATGTTTTTTCACCTGTGTTGAGGGCATGTTGAATTTCAATGTTTTCTTTATGCGTCACATACATCAACCACTGCATTGAAACATCAGAATATGTTTTATTTGGATTTATGTACGCACCCTCGTAGGTCAACGCAACACTGTCTCTGGGGATAAAGAGTGCTTTATAAACGCCCATACAGCTGGAAGCGAGGGTTGTGTACTGAAATGGATCTAAGGATGTTGAATCTATAAACGCATCTCTGTAGCTTTTGCACGCTTTAGCCAAAACGACGACATCATTAACACAATACTTGGCCAGCTCCATATTAAGATCAAAAGTTGTACCTTTAACAGATTGGTACCAAGTCATAAATGTTTCCTTTGAATCATCGGACATGTCGGCATACCCGTAGTAGGACGGATCAGGGTGGGGACCGATAAAGTTTTCATTCTGCTTTGTGTTGAATGTGTGTGGAAAATACCCTTTTAACACATCAGTAAAACCCATAGCTGCAGGTGTTTTAGCTAGAGCCATAGGGAGAAAGCTAAATGAATCAATCCATCTTTGCATGAAAGCAGTATCAAACATTGAAATAACACGGGACCCCCTCATTATGAGTGTAGGACAGATGTTTTGCATTACAAAATGTTCCAACAATATGTAACTGTCAAACCCTGATGCATTATGTGCTATGAAGGTTGTGTGTTTATAGCGTGGTTTTCTGTAATGAGTGACGAATGACGCCACACAGTTTGGACCTGAAAAGCATTTCTTGACACCAGCTAAATCCATACTACAGACAAAATTTGCCACATGTCTGTCATCCTGGTAACGCGTCTCAAAATCATAAAAGATATAATTAGGATCGGTTTGTTTTTTCTTGACAGGTTGGATGTAGCATTCATGTTTTGATTCTATCATGTCTTCGCCGCAGTGTTTACATCTCAAGGGTTTGCAAACGTGTGCTTTTTTCCACACCTGGTAAGTCTTTCCGCAATCATCGCAGTATTTTACCCTGTCACAAGGAATAAAGTTATGCTTTGCGTTCATTAGCTTATGTTGATCTAGACAATGTTGGGATTTACATATGCGTTTACAAGTTGTGCAGCGTATGGTTGGCCCTGGTGTCTGAAAACATGCTGTGTGACAGACATTACACACCATGGTACATACATGTGAAAGATAGTTTGTGTATGTATGATAACAAGCATCACACACATATGGAGCCCCAAAAAAGGATGTTTTGTTTTTAATTAGATAGTAATGATCCTTGTGGAGATAAAGCCACGCTGTGTTCATGTCTGGCTCGTCATGCGTTTTAAAAAGCTGTGGGATTTTACATCCAAAAGCGTGATGAAAGATTATAATCTTAATTTTCAAGTGGTTCTGAAATCTCTCAACGTCGGAAAATGAAACGCGGTGTGAATGTTCAAATCCCACCTCGCTATATAACTGCTTTGCATAGGCTTCCATGTCGATTTCAGGCATATTCTCGTTAGCATAGTGTGCAAGACAAACACCAAAGCAAAGACCGTCTTCAATATTCGTAGGAACAAATAACGACTTAATCTTCCGCTGTATAATTTCATCATAGCCAACAGACCCCAACTTACACCGAGCACCTCCTGACATGTTACGTGCAACTGTAACGACAAATTCTAATGCGTCATCTGTGAAAGATGTGTCATTACTCTGCAGCACCTGGGCAATTTGTTCCAGAAAGGAGTCTGGGTTATAGTCACTGTCTGCATTTAACACGGCTTGTACATCATCAGCTAGGGAAGGCCCCCTTAACACCACATTTAACACACTATCCTGAGTTGCGGCCTCGAGACCCCTGTCAATTAAACCAGTAAGTGTACTACGAACTTGTGACGGTACACTATTAATATCACCCAGATCAATACCACGCAAGTCGACGTGTTGTCTGAGTTCAACAGCATTGAAGTTAGGAATTTCTCTGGTGTTAATATCTTTTGCAACTACACCACACCAGACTGTGCTGACACCAACGGCTGTAAGTGAGTACTGCTGGTTGATGGTACACTGTCTGGATGGGGTAGTGGCTGTGGGGGCTCTGTACAGCATGTGATTTGTGTCTGTACATTGGCTGATAATATTGCCTGCAATGGAGCACGGCTAGTGGATGGCTGATTGACGGGATATGATACATGCTGCGGAGCCTCTACACAGCGTGTGATTTGCGTATGTACATCGTTTGGTAATATCGTCACCAATGGAGCACAGCTAGTGGATGGCTGGTTGACTGGATTTAAAAATGTGGGCGCATCTTTTTTTTCATATTCAGACATTTGTCTGTTGCACTCGTCCACCAATTCATCATAATTGCATTCACTGTTTAGATCATATGGGATACCCGACATTTCATAACATTTTTCAATAATTTTTGCATGTTCATGGGCACTCTTTGGTTGTTTTTCGAGCAAAGTTAATAATGCATCATCGTCATCATCACCGGTATCCATTATTTCATCATAATTGCATTCACTGTTTAGATCATATGGGATACCCGACATTTCATAACATTTTTCAATAATTTTTGCATGGTCACGGGCACTCTTTGGTTGTTTTTCGAGCAATTCTTGTAATATATCACCTCCATCATCAACGCAGTCAGATTTCCCTAAATGATTTGATTTCTTTTTTTTTTTGAGCGGTGGATCCATTTCTGTTTAAGTTGATGATACTAATCTACAACATTAGTGTTTTCTATTTTTTTTTTTTTGATAGCTGGAACTTGATAATGTATTTTAATTGCTCCCAAAGTTGCGTTGCTAGTTCTTTTATCTGTACCTCTAATGCTGCATTTTTCTCTAAAAGATTTTTGATTTGATTGTTTGAGTGGCGTTGGATATGCTCTATTTTAACATTCAGAGGATTAATCACATGCGTCGTTAGGGCTTCTATCTGTTCCTCTAATGCTGCATTTTTGTCTAAAAGATTTTTGATTTGCTCGTTTGCGTCACCTCGGAAATTATCTATTTTAACATTCAAGAGATCAAATTTAGAATCGGATGGGGTTTGTATATGACTAGTTTCACCGTAAGAATTGAGAAGATCTTCAACGTCTGACAATGTGATGGACTCGTCTGCTGATACTACTACTGATACATCCTGAACAAGTGGATTGCTGGATATAGAACTCTGATCTGACTGATAGCTACTATCACTTGATACATTCACAAAGGACTCATACAATATTGGAATGGTTAAATTACCCTCTGGATATCCTGAAGGGTGTAGAGGAAATCCACTCCCATTTAGATGTCCATCATATCCTGTCACCAGCTGCAGTGTGTCATCTCTCTGATTTTGCAATCCTTCGCCTCCAGTGATGTTTGTCACGTGTAGATCAAGTCCATTCAACACATCTCCCCATTGATATGCCTCGGTGTGAAACTGCTCCAAACTTTCCACAGGATACAAGACGTCTGCTGGAGGTGTCTGCAGATAGGGTGTGATATCCTAAACACAGAAAAGAACAATTAGCATCACACAATACACACAGACAGACAGCCAGAGACACAACTTCCTACAAAAAGACAAAAGATGGGTTCCATGCACTATTACCATCCAAACAGAATAACCTTGAATGTTTGATTTTGTAATCCTTCGCCTCCAGTGATGTTTGTCACGTGTGAATCAACTTCATTCAACACATCTGGCCATTGTTGAATATATGCCTCGGTGTGAAACTGCTCCAAACTTTCCACAGGATACAAGACGTCTGCTGGAGGTGTCTGCAGATAGGGTGTGATATCCTAAACACAGAAAAGAACAATTAGCATCACACAATACACACAGACAGACAGCCAGAGACACAACTTCCTACAAAAAGACAAAAGATGGGTTCCATGCACTATTACCATCCAAACAGACTAACCTTGAATGTTTGATTTTGTAATCCTTCGCCTCCAGTGATGTTTGTCACGTGTGAATCAACTTCATTCAACACATCTGGCCATTGTTGAATATATGCCTCGGTGTGAAACTGCTCCAAACTTTCCACAGGATACAAGACGTCTGCTGGAGGTGTCTGCAGATGGGGTGTGATATCCTAAACACAGCAAAAGAACAATTAGCATCACGCAATACACCCAGACAGACAGACAGACAGACAGACAGACACTAGACGTTTAAACACACCTTAATCACCACATCCTGTTTCAAGATACTGTTCCTATTTCTAGTAAGAACGTCCTGACATCTGTCCAATTGGCGAGGTGGGCAAAATTTCTTATTTGATGGTTTGTTCCGTGAAAGCTGTAAGACAGATACATACATATATGTATTAAACCATTCTACATTTATTTATTTTTTGTTTAAAAAGAAAAAGGGCACAGCATTTTAACTATTGTATACACAAAGCAAACAGTTTTTTGACTCTACTATCCAACTCACCCCAATATGCCTTTTTTGTGTCCTTTTTAAGCGGTTTAAATGAGTCAAGCTGGAACACCTCACGTCTTGAAATAGATGAACACAAAATAATAATACTGTTATAACCCTTTTACACACATCACATATATTTAAAATATGTATTATCTAACTATTTACATATACATGATTTATCTTTACCTCCTTGTATAAATGTAGCATCTGATTGTGCATAGATTCCCTCTCCAGTTGTATTATCTGTTCAAACAGACTAGATGAACACATACATAATCACAGTTTTGTTTATATTCATAAATGATTAGCTTAGAACATGCTTTTTAAAACTTTTTTTGTTTTTGTTTTTACTTACCCATGACTGGATGATTCTTTTGTCCACCAAACCAGCCAAAAATGAGGATTTAATAAGAAAAACACACTAGACTATTCAGCATATACAGACTAGCTACAAGGCTAGTTGAAACAAAAGTAATATAAATTAGCCAAGGAAAACAAGCTAAGTTTTAACAAGAAAAGAAAAACGAAATACCATGTGGCTGCTATCGTCTAGACAGTACAATTCAGGAGTTTAACGTACCTTTAGGTAGCAGGACAATTGAAGTTGGAAAAAAAGTCACCACCGCAAGACTTACCCGCATACTTAAAGCCAGAAATCCACACCCACCGCTGCGTCACGCTTTTTAACGCCTTACCATTGGGTCAGCACACCCACACACACGCCAGCAACGTATCACGCATCACAGAATACAATACGTCACTCTATAGCTAGCAAGCTAGCTCTGTTAGCTAAAAACGGACTAAAAGTAAAAGTAATAGCCTGATTAGAAACATGACTTTTGTGTAATACACATCTCACACAAACTATCAGTCTAGTCATATAACCTTAACCCAATAAAGTTTGAAAACCAGCGCCCCGTCAGAGACGCATCACACACACACACACACACCCACACACACTCCAGCAACGTATCACGCATCACAGAATACAATACATCACTCTATAGCTAGCAAGCTAGTGCTGTTAGCTAAAAACGGTATAAAAGTAATAGTCTGATTAGAAACATGACTTTTGTGTAATACACATCTCACACAAACTATCAGTCTAGTCATATAACCTTAACCCAATAAAGTTTGAAAACCAGCGCCCCGTCAGAGACGCATCACACACACACACACACACCCACACACACTCCAGCAACGTATCACGCATCACAGAATACAATACATCACTCTATAGCTAGCAAGCTAGTGCTGTTAGCTAAAAACGGTATAAAAGTAATAGTCTGATTAAAACATTAATCATTGACTTACCGTAATTCTTCTTCTTTTATGCAATCATCAAATTCTCCCATTCATTCTGACGGACTGCGTGCGCAGCTTCAGATAGGGGGACAGTAGCCCCCACCAACAGGTGTATTGAAATGGGGGAAATATGCTAATTAGTAGCCCCCACCAACAGGTGTATTGAAATGGGGGAAATATGCTAATTAGTAGCCCCCACCAACAGGTGTATTGAAATGGGGGAAATATGCTAATTAGTAGCCCCCACCAACAGGTGTATTGAAATGGGGGAAATATGCTAATTAGTAGCCCCCCGTCAACTAGTGTCACCTTATCACTACTGCCTCATGACACTCATGACACTTCCATTCCATCTGCTGAAATTCACCCCAGATGGGACTTGAACCCACAATCCCTGGCTTAGGAGGCCAGTGCCTTATCCATTAGGCCACTGGGGCTTTACATCCCCAGAGCATCCCCATCACCAGTTCAGGAGAAATACATATACAGTTCAGGAGACATAATGAAACAGTAACCTTGACCTTTGACCTCCAAAATCGAAATCAGTTCATCCGCGACTTCTAGTGGTTATGTATGCCAAATTTAAAGTGCTTCCCTCTAGGCGTCCAGAGATATTGCATTCACAAGAATCGGATGGACAGACATGAGGACACAGTCACCTTGACATTGAACCTTTGACTTCCAAAATCTCATCAATTGATTTGCGAGTTCAGATGAATGTTTTTGCAAACTTTGAAGGAACACAAACATGGGCGTTGTGATAAGATGGTGCTGTCTGTCGTTGTTTCTGAGATCAACAATACCTTCTAAAGTTGAATAGCTGTTGCGTACCCGGTAATATTAGAGAAGAGCTCTCGATGCCACTGTAGGCGGACAATTTAGAAAATTAAGTTACTTTACACTTTAAACTGTTACATCTCCTCTGAATTACCATCTGCAAATTTCCAAGCCTCGTTGGCATGCCGACCACCATCTACAGGAGGTAAATCACTGGCTAGCTATGCAGGAGTACCTCATACCTTTTACCAGGTTCAGGTGGTTAATAGTTATGGTCAAATGAAGCTTCATTAAGCTTTCTGAACAATGTTCTTCATTTTCTGAACTTATTCACTCAGTAGTGTTTTATTATTGGTTGTGCATCTGTGATTGCCCTAGAGGTCTCTCAGTCCAGCACCTCTCCCGCTCATCTTTGATAGTTTTACACTGTCCAGCATAAATCACTGACACCATACCTCACACTCATCCATGCATACACCATGCATACATGTATGCAACCTTTGCACACGGTCTTTTGTCCTGGCCTTTTCATGGGGTCATGACAAAGCATCTAGGGTCAATTTTAGCCTTTGTGTGAGTACATATGTCTCCACATACATTGTTTTTATTAAGATTGACGACCAAATTGTTACTTTTTCTGAGATTTTCCCAACCATTGCAATGTCTTTTGTTGCCTCGTTGGCGCAGTTGGCAGCGCGTCAGTCTCATAATCTGAAGGTCGTGAGTTCAACCCTCACACGGGGCAGGTGTTTTAAAAAAACTAAAAAACACTACTGCTGCTAAAAATACAGTGACAGGTGGTTGAACACAAGCACATGAATGGAATTTGTCATTCTTTGGTTATTTCTGAGAGTGATACAATGAAAGGAATTATTTAAGAGTGGTAGCAAACCAATGAAAAGGGTTATAGACCATAAATGGTATGTCCTTGGACATACTATCCAAGCAGGGAGATGAGTACAGAGATGTGGGTGCTAGCAAGACGGATGTAGGTTGCCCATTGTTCATTTAGACGTACCAGCAACATTGTTATGATACAAACCTGCTTGAAAAACAGCTGCAATTCTTTTAAAGAAATGCACATGGAACACACATGATATGACAGTGTCTGAAGAGTTAAGGCATGTCAAACAGACAATTCATCTAGCAGAATGTGCAACTCTACGCCTGAACAGGGACTTGAACCCTGGACCCTCAGATTAAAAGTCTGATGCTCTACCAACTGAGCTACCCAGGCTTCAAAAGCAAGTGACTGTGGAAAAAACCATCTGCTGAACTACAGATTAAAGTGCAAGTAAATGAAGACCATTGAGCTGTTGCCATGATCACAGTCTTCTGGACAGCAGGAGGGTAGACCATAATTTGCACAATGCAACACCAAATGTTATTGCACAAACTGGTTGAAAATTGGCCAAAAAGGTTAATTAAAAAGCTCAA
Source organism: Etheostoma spectabile (assembly GCF_008692095.1). Taxonomy (NCBI): domain Eukaryota; kingdom Metazoa; phylum Chordata; class Actinopteri; order Perciformes; family Percidae; genus Etheostoma; species Etheostoma spectabile. The sequence continues at coordinate 15,861 of NW_022604664.1, read as the reverse complement.
AGTCACAGCTCATCATGGCGACTAGCAGACTGTGAACATCCAGCAAACCTGCATGACAGATAACAATAGCGAGCACTTCATACATATCACACAATCAAGCTGTTGCCTTACCAGGGACTTAAGCTGTGGTATTCTTTTTCGCTGAAAACGTTGATAACCTAATGCAATTTTATGGCTCCAGACAAAGAAACTTTACTGCTAGTTGGTATAATAAAACAACTATCACTCTTGATCAGCTTCCTCTTGACGGAAAAAATCCACCAGATGACTTGCCATCCAAGCAGGGAGATCAGCGCAGAGATTTGGGTGCTGTCAAGATGGATGTAGGTTGCCCATTGTTCATTTAGAGATAGCACCCGCATTGTTATGATGCAAACCTGCATGAAAAACAGTCACATTTCTTTTTAAAGACTTGTGCATGTTACTTAAATGATACAGTGTCTGAAAGTGTTAAGGATTGCCAAAGTGTACAATTTATCATGGCATCAAGCAAAATGTGCAACTGCACGCCTGAACAGGGACTTGAACCCTGGACCCTCAGAATAAAAGTCTGATGCTCTACCGACTGAGCTACCCACGCTTCTAAAAAAAGAGGGCTGTGGGAAAAAGAAGTGCCGTTATTGCTTCCTAAACCCAACCGTCCCATTGTTGTTCCACATGTCATGGTTAACACAAATATGCCCGTTTCGTTATTTCGTTAATTATTTGGCTGCTGGCTTTTCCTCCTCTTCCTCATCCCAGTCAGTCGCCGTAGTTCTAGTGCCAGACTGAGACTTCGCTCCCCAGTGTGACGTCATCGCCGAATTGACTAAATAAACCAGCAAATACTAAAAATTACCAAAAACTAACTTTTAACATTATTTGGAGACATTTAAAAAAATGATATATATACATATCTTGAGTGCTTTTTGTACCCAATAATCAACAGTGGTGGTTAACCCGCAACATTCTGAGACCAATTAATGCAAAGAAAGGACTGGAGCATTTCTTGGAGAGAATAAGTAGGCTGACACTGAAGTATTGAGACAACAGTGACTGAAAATCTAATTCAATCTACATATCGGTCTTCTTAAAGATCTAAATAGATTTTCTCACCTCAGAGTCATCTGGAGCACGTAACGATTAGCTTCTGTCCCTCTGAACCCTGAGTGACAATCACTCTGCAGTGAATGAGATGCAGTTTCCCCCCTCAGTCTAACCAAGACTATACTTTCAGGGATCATTTCTAAAGTTTCTGACTTGAGGAATGTGTTTCTAAAGTGTTTGGTCTCGTTGACCACGATGATGAGTTGTGATATTCCTTTCTGAGCGTGAGACTGACAGAGACTAATGATTCACTTCACATGCTCTCTGTCATTGATGATTGTTCTTTGCTTCTTTATGGAGCATTGAGGAAGGGAATATGATCTGAGTGGTAGGAGCAGATATGTAGAAATCAACATGTGTGAAGGTAACCAAATATGCTAAGTTATAGTCAGTCTTGAAGTATTTTTAGTCCATGGTGGACAAGGTTCCTTGAAAAGGTTAACACCTACCTTCTTGACTTTAATGTCTTATGTCCAGTGTAAAAATGTAAACTGAGTTAAACCATGATTCAATTTTATTTCTACCTTTGCTTTTCCTACTTTGACATGTAAAAAAATTTGCATTGTTTGAAAGCCCATCGCTACACAGCCATGTTCCACTCCCACAGGTGTTTCCACTTGACTAATCAGACGGTGTGGCCTTTACAGGCTCAGCTTGATTGACATGTATTAAAGGGTTGGAACGGTACACTGAAGTCCCGGTGGACGGGATGGCGTGTTGTAACGAGGTTTGCGTACATACAGCAAATACTTGAAGCCAGGTTACTCTACGAGTGGATACGGGGTATTGAAGGTGACGTGTAAATCCTGATTGATTCAGTGATTTTTTGGCCCTATTTGTATTTGTGTCTAAAGGCTGGTTAAGCACTGTAGGAAGGAGACGCTGGACAGTTTTTATTGTCTCGTTCCAGTGATTGGCATGTCTGGGTGATGACGTTGGATATCCGGGTTTGAATCCAGCCTGAGGCCCTTTGCTGCATGTCACTCCCCCTCTCTCTCCCCTTTCATATCTTCAACTGTCCTCTCAATTAAAGGCCTAAAATGCCCCAAAAAAATCTTTAAAAAAAAAAAAAAAAAAAAAATCTGAACTTATATGTTTAAATTATAGCCGATAGAGAGAGATCCACCCATTACCTTAATTTATATGCGATGTACTTTTCCCTTGCCGGGTGAGTTAGGGAAACTGTTACAGCATAGCGGAGTTTTCTGTCCACCTCCACACGCGTAGTCTTCTCTTCAAGCAGACTTACTGCCTCCTGGTCTTGTCTTGACCTGGTTACCACTTTCTCATTTTTGTGTGGCATCACATTCAGCTGCAAGAGATTCTCAGCAATCTGGAAGAACTCCATGTTGGAAGGAACAGTGGACGTCAGAAGGTACTGTTGCGGCCGTAGCTGTTGCTCCACGATCCGTGCTGGGCTCTGAAACGTTCCCCCCCAGTCTGGTTCAAATGGTGAGTGGTCCACCTGGTGGACCGAGCTTCACTGGCTCTATGGGGTTGAGATGTGGATGATCAGCACCAATGGGAAGGAGTGGGCTGGCGTTCTCAAACTGCTGAAGGGAGAGACCTGCCAGGTACTTCTATCTCTTCTGCAGACTGACTGGATAGGATTGATCCGCCAAGCCTAGGCGAGCTAAGCCATTACTCCCAATACTGCCAGTCAGTGTACTGTATGTTTAGTTTATACAAGGTAAAAGACAAATTAAGACTTAACAGGGTAGCTACTTATGGAGGTGCTGTGGCTTAGTTGGTTAAAGTGCCTGTCTAGTAAACAGGAGATCCTGGGTTCAAATCCCAGCAGCACCTTGTTGTTGGAGAGATTACCTCTTTTGGCGTGTCATCATCTCCTCAGGAGATAAACTTGGATTAGCCGCTACGAGGAACTTGGTGTAAGCAACTGAACAGAGTGCAGTATTGTACTCTTTGGATACTTTATGTGAATGTAGCCATATCTAAACAACAGAAAAGCATCCAAAATGCAAAGGCATAAAGATTCTTCCTTCAGTTGCATATCCCAATATAGTCAACTAATATCAAATAATAAATGTATTAATTTTTATTACAGCAGCATCGAAGATGTTAAAATCACACAGTCAGCGCCCAAAGTGCCTTGGCCAGTAAAGTTCATGTTCATTTCACCTCTGACCTCAGTCAGCATCACATGCACCTGAAACCCCACCCAACAGTGATGTCACAGGGTCCTGGTGTACACCTGGGCCACGTTCAGCCCCAACAACAAGGTTTAAAAGCATTAAAAAATGGGTCCAATCCATTTCACTTTAGATATTTATTGCCCCTCAACACGCCACAATTGGGCAAAATTATATAATGCTTGTTAAGCACTATAGCAAAAACAAATAACAAATATATACACTCTTTGTAGTGCAGATCACATAAACATTAACTGATAATGAGGCACTGCTGGGATTTGGACCCAGGATCTCCTGTTTACAAGACAGGTGCTTTAACCACTAAGCTACAGCGCCTCCTACAGGATTGCCTGTCATGCAAGATTACAATGAGCTAGTGACCAGGGTTCCAACCATCCATCCATCTTTGTCCAGCAGCTCCAGAGAGAGCTATAGAGAGAGAGTCTTCCGCTGAAGGCTCTACCACATGACTGTGTTTCACCAATCAAACGTCGTTGTGCAGTCACGTGACCATACTCGATCTCAGCATACTCAATCTTTACTTTATTCAAGAAACTCATGCTTCAGAAGCAGACGCGTCATTTGGAGGAGTCAATGGGGAAGAGATGAGTAGTTTTAGGTAATAGGTCAGCAGGGGTCGCTATACTGCAGGGAAAGTTCAAGGAACCATCCTCTGCTATAGGATTTAATAGAGAATAGTTTTGATCCATTGACCTCTGGGTTATGGGCCCAGCACGCTGTGCTATTCTGCTCTGCTGTTTGCACTTAGGGGTAACATGTAACATGTAAAGCAGGAGCTCTACCACTGAGCTACATACCCTGAAGATTTTCAGATTTGTTGACTTTTTTCTGAGACAGACTCAGACTTATCTTTATTAATCCTTTGGGATGACTTACCGCAAAGAAATTGAAATACTACAGAATAAAAGAAGAAAACTGGGTAAAACATGTAATGTTAATGTTGTACAGTATGTTGTATATGGTTTCAAAACATGGCGGTGGCTGGAAAGTGAGCCTTGGCAAAATGCTTGCACTGCTATGGTGTAAATCTAGTCGAAAAGTAACACATCTGTTGCCCTTCTGCTGGACAATACAACACTCACTGCAAATCTTGTAACACATCTGGGCATTGAGAAATGCACTGGTGGAGACGGGTGGCTTCCAGTACCTATGAGATAATACAATATTGTTTATGAAGCCACAAACTATGTAGGGTGTTGTTTTAATGCCCCGGATCCCTAACAGGGGGTATATCTCCTTCAATGTTGAGTTAGTTTTCTGATCGGTTAAGATTTCTATGGGGACCCCTACCCGGGAAAAATGTTGAAGTAAACTATTGGCCACTTGTCTAGCCTTGGTGTTTCTGAGGGAGAAAGCCTCTGGGTAACGTGTTGCATAATCACAAATCATTACGATGTAGTGGTGACCTGCCCTACTCCTACTGTTAAGGAGTTTAGATCGGTGGTTAGAGTCACCTGCTGCCTCCATGTCCCTGCTCGACACCCTCTGCTACGATTCTCCATGTCTCTTCTCTCTCTGTCTGTCTCTTTCTCTCACCCCCAACCAGTTGAGGTAGACGCCTCCCCACCCTCTTAAAGAATGCAAGAATGCCTTTCCTTGTCTCAATCTCAGAAATAACCACAGAATCACAACTTCCATTCATGTGCTTGTGCCAGTATTCAACCACCTGAAAGTCGCTGTATTTCCAGCATCAGTTGTGTTTTTAAAACACCTGCCCCGTGTGAGGGTTGAACTCACAACCTTCAGATTATGAGACTGACGCACTGCCTACTGCGCCAAAGCTGGGGAACAATAGTTTGTAAGGGGGGGGAAGAAGAGGAAAAAGGGGAAGAGGGAGGGAAGAAGGAAAAAGAGGAAAAGGAAGAGGAAAAAGGAGGAAAAAAGAAGAAATGAGAGAAAAGATGAGAAAGATGCTAAATTACACACATAGTGTAAGAGTTTTATATTTTCTATTAAGTCAGATTTTAATTTAATTGCTGAAATTTGAATGTTTCTGGGAAATAAGGGAAGTTTAACATAGATTCAAAGGTCACAGGTTCGATCCCCACCTAGCACCAGATCTTAGGTTCCATCCCCACCTAATGCCAGAAAATCCAATTACACTGTCCACAACTTTATTGTTCTACTAAACAAAGTTTTGGAGGAATAAGATATTAGTAAGGTTGGGAAACAATTGAAACAAATAATTTATAACGTTTAGATTGACTTTTGAACAATATATCTGATTTTAGTACTGCATACATTTAGTAATCGTGCTATATTTGGTCAATATTAAAAGTTAGTCTTTATAATAAGTATTGTTTAGTAATAAATAATTTTCTTTTTCTTTAAACAATGTACACAGGAAAAACCGGAGAGTATTTTTTCCAGAGTAACTATTATTTTCCTCTAAGGGAATACTATTGAATCATTTTGGAGTGTAACTATAACCTGAGTGACAGCAAAGATACAGAATAAATTCTATTGGAGTAATATAGCATGGCCACACCCACTAACGTTCCTTAAGTTTTGCTTCTGCCATACCTAACAGTCTTTCGCGCACTTGAAAAGAGCGGACTTACCCGAGGAACTTGCAGAACAGAAGACCTTTTCCCAATTTCATTTCGGCATGAAATGCCAGGTAACTTTACGTTTATTATTATAATTGTTTAACTTAATGTATGTAAGGTAACATTGTTGAGCAACAATAGCATTGCAGTGTAACGTTAGGCTAGCTAGCTTACTGAACTGTTGGGCATTAGTCAGATGCTAACGTTAGCTTAACATTACACTAGCTAGCAAAAGCTACTTTTGGCAGTTTATGGGCAATATTAATGCCAAGTGAATCAGTGCAACGTCTGTATTACGTTCTCTACAGAGCAGTAGCTAGCAGACAACAGGTAACGTTAAAACACGTTTTACTCTTTAAAGAGAGCCTTAGTTTATAGTTATGGGAGGTGAAAGTTTTACTCAAAGTAGAATCTTGGTTTAAAGATTATCGGCCAGTTTTTTTTCCCAGTAAAGTGTGGTCATGCAACACGTGTGTTTTACTCTGAACAGAGTTGGACAATTTTTAGAAGTTTAATGTAACAGTCTCGGTTTTTCTGTTTGGTAGTGCAACACGTGTGTTTCTCTGAACAGTGACAATTTGGTTGATTTTACACAAGTAACAGAGTTTTGAGTTTTCTGTTAGGCGGGACAGTTTTTATTTTAAGTTTAGTATTGCAACACGTGTGTTTTACTCTGAACAGAATCGGATAGTTTCTTTTAAAAGTTAGGTTGATTCAACACATGTAACAGAGTCTACGCAGACAATTTGTAGGTGACGTTTTGTCATGCAACACGTGTGTTTTACTCTGAACAGAGCACTGCACTGGGTTGACTGCTAAAACAAACTTCAGCTGGGCTTGACTAGCACGTTATGCTTTGAAAACTGAATAACGAAAGCAATTAGCATAACGGAAGCAATTGGCGTTTACAAATGTAGCTAATGTTCAACTAATTGTAACAGTCCTATTTTTTGTTGTTTGAAATGTTCCTTTTTTATAATAGTTCATTACAGTGGAGTTATAACATTACTTCATACATATTTGTTTGATGTTTGCATACAATGGTATTATTAATTGTTCATTTTATTTTCATCAAGGATGCAGGCTCTATGAGTAAAGTACAGAGATCATCAGAAGTACATTTGTTTTTGAGGGGCAACTGATCTTCAAATCCTTTTTGATTGCGGTGAGTGAAAATCTTACTAATTTCTAATACTTTTTCTGAATTTATCTTTGGAACAACCTAGGTCAGTTTATTCTTTGCAACTGAAAGATGCTTTTCCCTGCATGCCTTTCCTAGTCAGTATAGGTCTTCAAATAAAGAGAACCTATGACTTCTGTCTTTTTATTTTATTTTTTTTCTCTACAAATGCACAACAGATTTACTAACAAGCTTGTGCAACGCTATTTTGTCTTTACAGTTGCCAAAAAATTTGACATTCCCACCTTGGACTTAAAGGTCTATGATGAATCGCAGACTGAAGTTGACGAGGAGGTGTTTGAGTTTCTTCTAATGAAACAAGACCTTGGTGTGCTGGAGATTTGTTTACCCCGAAGCCCAAATCTTGATGGTGAGTTGCTTATTGGCTTAGAGCCTCATATATATCCACCCAGTCCTGCCTAGCCTGAAAATGGGACACAAGCAGATAAATCTGCTAAATTGTTTACTATTTTGAAGTTCTTTTGTTTTCTTTGCTAACCTGTTTCATTCTTTCTTTAACATTAATGGGTTTAATGTAATCTAATGTGAAATATTTGCATTCAGTTTTGTCATTAACTAAGTCCTACAAATGTAATGTTTCGATTTAAATTGTTATGGTGTTAATTTGTTACAGTGTTAATCACACCAATTAAATGTTAATATGGTTTTTAGATTTGTTGAGCTCCCCTGCAAGCAGTTCCTTTGGAAACTTGAGTGGAGACAATTCAAAGGACTCGGATGACACCATTATATTGCAGCAAAGTCCTGATACAAGAAAGAGAGCTGAGGATGCTCGTCTAGGTCAGGTAGGCTCTGCAGAGTTTCCCAAGTCCATTCTGAGTGATACAAAAACTTGATATTTCAGTACTGTTTAAATCCAGAACACCCAACATCTTTTTTTTATTTTTATTTTTTTATTCCCACTAAGATGATCGAAGGCGTTCTCAAAAACAAACCTGGAGGAGAGAGGATCTTGAATGAGTATGCCCGGACAAAAAGCCTAACAGATAGCAGAAGACGCGATATGGTCAAGATATTGGTTGCTCATATGACAAGTGAACATGGGTATGTTGTCATATGCCTACACACCAAAAAATATATAGATTTAAAAGGCTTACAACACTCGTCTTTTTGCAGAAGGTGCCATTACACAATTAAGTTTTGATCGCATAAAGTGTGTGTGTGTGTGTGTGTGGTGTGTGTGTAGGACCAGTCCTTCGAGACATATTAAAGAGGATTATGCAAAGGGAATCACTGCCTTTGTTTCCATACCTGGCTGATCCTAGGAGCAAGTTTGGCTATGTAAGTACTTTGAAACTAATCTATCACTCCTACGTCTCTGACTCTTAAATGTTCAATTTTTGCCCAGAATATAATTGTTTAATTAAAAGGTGATGTTTTTAACGCAAGATCTGTTAACTTTTCTGTATGCCCATTATCTCTAAGTTTAACTATGGTGCCCAGTTGAGTAGCAACTTCACGTCATTTGTAGTTTTTGTGGACAAAAATGGAATAACTCTCTTTTACTTTAGGAGCATTTTTACAATGCAGAAGATGGGAGTGGGTATCTGGCATGGAGACTGAAATTTGTTCAAAAGGAATCATCAGAGGGACAAAAGAAGACCCCACGTCAGTCACTGACAGGTATATATATTTTTTGATTCTAGTTGGACTTTTACAGGGTTCCCATGGGTCCTTGAAATCTTTTTTTATCATTTTGAATTTTAGGGCGTACAATTATTGAATGTTTTTGAAAATGGATATAAAGTCATATGGTTAGTGGACATGGCAATAGGGATCCCCGATCCAACTTTTTTCAGTACCGATGCCTGGGCTTTGTATCTGTCATTTACCGATACCGTTGAATTAATAATAATCTGTATACCTTCCACCTTATACTTTCCTTCCACCATGTGGAAGAGACTTAAGTCACCAGACTTTCCTAACTAAGACAAAATAAGTATTGAATTCTTATTTATTTGTACACTCAACCCTTCCAGCATGCAATACACGTGCAACAGAGGGGAAAAACAAACACAACTGGATCGGTCAGTGGATCTATTCATTGTTCCAATCCTAATATTGGATTGGTGCGTCCCTACGTGGCAATAGTAGTTTACTTCATCCGAAATGCTGGGGTAAATGTAACGTTACGTTCGCTTGCATAACTTTTCCACTACTGTTGCAGGTGGTCCAATAGCTGATAGAGAGCCCTACAGAGAGGAAAACTGGCTAACCACAGAAAGCCTGTGCTGTGAGGCCATTGCACTGATGAAGCATACAGCTGATGAAGCAATTGTCAAGGAGAAGATGAAGCAGACATTCAGCTATCGTCAAAAGATGGTTCATGACCCAATAAGGCCTCTGAAATATTCACAGCTTTTCCAAGATTCCTAGACATAGCAGGAATGGTAGGTGGACCTTTTAACTACCTTGCCCTGTAACCATCCATCCATCCATCTCGACCGCTTATCTACCGGTGTCGGGTCGCGGGGCAGCAGCTCCAGTAGGGGCCCCAAACTTCCCTTCCCCGAGCACATCAACCAGCTCCGACTGGGGGATCCCGAGGCGTTCCCAGGCCAGGTTGGAGATATAATCTCTCCACCTAGTCCTAGGTCTTCCCCGGGGCCTCCTCCCAGCTGGACGTGCCTGAACACCTCCCTAGGGAGGCGCCCAGGAGGCATCCTTACCAGATGCCCGAACCACCTCAACTGGCTCCTTTCGACGCGAAGGAGCACGGCTCTACTCCCGAGCTCCTCTCGATGACTGTGCTTCTCACCCTATCTCTAAGGGAGACGCCAGCCACCCTCCTGAGGAAACCCATTTCGGCCGCTTGTACCCTGGATCTCGTTCTTTCGGTCATGACCCAGCCTTTCATGACCATAGGTGAGGGTAGGAACAAAATTGCCCGGTAGATCGGAGCTTTGCCTTCTGGCTCAGCTCTCTTTTTGTCACAACGGTGCGATAAACAGAATGTAATACCGCACCAGCTGCTCTGCTCCGATTCTCCGACCAATCTCACGCTCCATAGTCCCCTCACTATCGCGAACAAGACCCCAGGTACTTAAACTCCTTCACTTGGGGTAAGGACTCACTCTCCTACCCGAAGAAAGCACTCCATCGGTTTTCCTGCTGAGAACCATGGCCTCAGATTTAGAGGTGCTGATCCTCATCCCAGCCGCTCACACTCGGCTGCGAACCGATCCAGAGAGTGCTGAAGGTCACAGACCGATGACGCCATCAGACCACATCATCTGCAAAAAGCAGCGATGAGATCCTATCCCCCCACCGAACTGCAACCCCTCCCCGCCCCGACTACGCCTCGATATCCTGTCCATAAATATTAAACAGGATTGGTGACAAAGCGCAGCCCTGGCGGAGGCCAACCCTCACCTGGAACGAGTCCGACTTACTGCCGAGAACCCGGACACAGCTCTCGCTTTGGTCATACAGAGATTGGATGGCCCTAAGAGGGACCCCCTCACCCATACTCCCGCAGCACCTCCCACAGTTTCTCCCCGGGGACCCGTCATACGCCTTCTCCAGATCCACAAACACATGTAGACTGGTTGGGCATACTCCCAGGCTCCCTCCAGATCCTTGCCAGAGTAAAGATCTGGTCCGTTGTTCCACGACCAGGACGGAATCCGCATTGTTCCTCTTCAATCAGAGGTTCGACTATCGGCCGAACCCTCCTTTCCAGCACCTTGGAGTAGACTTTACCAGGGAGGCTGAGAGTGTGATACCCCTGTAATTGGCACACACCCTCTGGTCCCCCTTTTTGAAGAGGGGAACCACCACCCCAGTCTGCCACTCCTTCGGCACTGTCCCAACTTCCACGCAATGTTGAAGAGGCGTGTCAACCAAGACAGCCCCTCCACACCCAGAGCCTTCAGCATTTCTGACGGATCTCATCAATCCCTGGGCTTTGCCGCTGTGGAGTGTTTTGACTACCTCAGCGACCTCCACCAGGGAAATTGACGATAAATCCCCCATCATCCTCCAGCTCTGCCTCCACCACAGAGGACGTGTCAGCTGGATTTAGGAGTTCCTCAAAGTGCTCCTTCCACCGCTCTATTACCTCCCCAGTTGAGGTCAACACGTCCCATCCTTACTGTATACAGCTTGGATGAGTCCCCTTCCCCCTCCTGAGGTGGCGAACGGTTTTCCAAAGCACCTTGGTGCCGCCGAAGTCCTTCTCCATGTCTTCTCCCGAACTTCTCCCACACCCGCTGCTTTGCCTCTGCCACGGCAGAGGCTGCAGCCCTTCGGGCCCGTCGGTACCTTGCAACTGCGTCCGGAGTCCTCTGGGATAACATATCCCCGAGGACTCCTTCTTCAGTCGGACGGCTTCCCTGACCACCGGTGTCCACCAGGGTGTTCGTGGGTTACCGCCCCTTGAGCACCTAAGACCCTAAGACCACAGCTCCCCGCCGCAGCTTCAGCAATGGAAACTTTGAACATTGTCCACTCAGGTTCAATGCCCCCAGCCTCCCAGGATGCACGAAAAGCTCCGCCGGAGGTGTGAGTTGAAAGTCCGTCGACAGGGCCTCCTCCAGACTTGCCCTGTAACTGTCATGATAGTACCACACCATAAAGTTTACTGTTGTGTCTTGACTTATTCATCTTGTCTGCAGATTGAGCAGGATTTTAATCTTATGTTTGGTGGTGCCACCTCTGCAAAGTTCCTGGAGAAGTGGCCACTGTCTACAAGCAGAAGTCCTTGAACAAAGCCGTGGCCTCACACAGACAGGGGAACTTCAAGACCTGGTTCAAAATGCTGAGTCCACAACAGAAGTGGAAAATGGTAAGCATAGAATAAAGGATTACACTAATGGAATGGAGATTGTTTTTGAATGAAAATGCAATACTTAAATGCAATATTTTAATTTTTGTTTTTTACTTGATTGTCAGGATGGGACAATGACATGTCATCCATTTGGGTTCTTGTCCACCTTTTGCCACCGTCTCCCCATGGCCGCAAGCGACCAGGAAAGCTCTCAGCCAACGCCAGTGACCATCTTGTAAAGTTCATCAAGGTGAGGTTAAATTAACCATTTTAGATTATGGTCAAATGTTTATCTGGAAAAGGAAAACATTTTTGTTTTTTTGCGAACCGTGACTAACTTCAATAGACTAATAATAAGGTTCTTTGGTCACAGACTGGGACCAGTGTCCAAGGGCATCTGGACAACATCATGGAATGTCTTCAACCCTATCTGCTTGCTGTGGGGACCAAGAGAAGTGTAATTCACACTTACTTCATTGTGATTGACAAACTGCAATACCATGTAAGTCACCAGACCTCTCTTGCCTGTTTTGATGAGCTTTTCAAAGCCCATTTTTGTCTTTGGTACTCTGGTACAACCCAGATCTGGCAAACGTGTACAACTTTTTGCAAACCAACCATTTATGAAATAGATTTTGATTCCACTAAGGTGAATCCTAGGGTGCAGAGGTGAGGGCTCGGATGCTGCGCTGAGTCAAAACCTAAGATTTGTGTTTCATTTGCAAAAGCCACCAGGCAAATGCCATTCCCTAACAAAGCACTTAAAATTGATCCATGGACTTTGTTCAGGAAAGTCACTTCGTCTGAAATGCTGTCAAGCTGGTTGTTCACAAGTTTATGCACTTTTTCTGGTTTTAGAAAGCATCTCAATAAAGCACATGAACCTTGTTCCTGATCCTGGTGAAGGCCCTTCTACAACTGAAGATTTAGCAGCATGAATTTTGAGGACTTGCCATTAAGAAGTTCCCCTTCTGACTCAGTAGAGTCTTGTAGACTGCTGCGCTACAACAGTAGCTGAACTTAAAGTGGCAGGTTTAGGCGAAACAACCATTAACTCTTTGGTCATTTCCATGAAAGAGATTGTTGATGATATTCATAATCAAGCAAAAGAATCTCTGAAGGAGTGTCTGTCTTTACAGGAGCCTATCAAAGTGACGTTGAGCGTAAAATTGATCAGTGTTTTGAAAAAATGGAAAACCCTTTTGGTTTATTAAATTCTGAAACAAAGAGAAGGCAGTATTTTGCAGAGAAGTGGGAATACGTTCTTGGTGTACAAGATTTGATACACTGCGCAATCGGACTACTGTCCTATGATCAGGTTGTTGTTACCGATAAATTTGTTTATATCCCATTTTGAAAACATTGCAGTTTATTTACAACCACCCTAATATAAAGGAGATGATGCAGACTGATTTTAGTTCAAGAGAAAATCTTCTTAATGACTTGTGCGATGGAGATCTTTTCAAGAATCACTCTATTTACAAACAGAAGCATGCAATTCAGATTCAGCTTTTCTATGATGATTTTGAAACTGCAAATCCGTTAGGATCAAAACGGGGAATACACAAATGGGAGCAATCTATTCACCTTGCGAAATGTTTCTCTCAAAGTACAACTCAAGTCTGAATAATATTCATTTGGTTGCTTTATTTCATGCTCAAGACATTAAAACATATGGCTTTTCTAAAATACTTGATCCAATTGTGCAGGATATTAAAATCTTGGAGAAGGATGGAATAAAGGTTCCCTTGTATGATCATCCAGTGTATGGAACTATTGTTCAAGTTACGGGTGACAACCTTGGTCTTCACTGTTTATTTGGTTTTGTCGAGTCTTTCAGTGCCAGAATTGTTGCCGCTTTTGTCTTGCTGAGAAAAGAGGACTTTCAGACAGAATTTATTGAAGATTCACCAAGATAGTTATGCGAACTAAGCACTTCATGCAGAACACTGCCAAAAAATGGAGGCAAATCCCAGTCTTCCCTATGTGATGGGTGTTAAACGTTCTTGCATTCTAAACTCCTTGCAGTACTTCAATACGTGTGAAAACTTTGCTGTTGATATTATGCATGATATCCTGGAGGGAGTGGCACAATACAAATGAAACTGCTTCTACTACACTTGATAGAGAAGTACACAACATCAAAGGAAATAGACAGGAGAATAAAGAGCTTTAACTATGGTTACATGGAACAAAACAATAAACCTCCTGCAGTGAAGTTAAGAGAGGACTCAAATGACCTGGGGTTAAATGCCATCCAATCTTGGTGTTTACTTCGCAATCTACCACTAATTTTTGGAGACTTGGTTTGTCCCATGATCGGCACTGGTATCTGCTACAGTTGTTGCTTCACATTGTTAACATTATATTTTCTCCAATGTTATCAAGGGTATTACTATTTTTTTGAAACACTTGATCGCAGAACACCACAGGTTATTCAAGCGTTTATTTCCAAACGAGACTGCTACCGAAGCATCATTTTATGGTGCATTACCCTACTGTATTCTTAAAAGTGGACCAATTTGCATAGCTGGTGCATGCGCTATGAAGCAAAACGTAATTTCTTTAAAAAAACAATTGAAAAGCTTTAAAAATATAACTAAAACATTGGCAAAGAAACACCAAAGTCACATAGCATACAGTTGGCAGACATTTGACCCCAACAGAGTAATGATGGGTCCAGGTAAACAATTTCTTTAAATGTGATGGAGGGGCTGTGAGATAGCTGCGACTCTTAAGGTACCAATGGACACCAAGGTTTTAAATGTTAGATGGGCCAAACACCATGGAAATGTGTATTGTGCAGGTTAGTGGTTTGTCTTAAAGTCAATTGTGAGATGCCAGTTTTTCACAAAATCCACCATGTTATTATTAAGGATGAGAGTTACTGTTGGTTACTTTTGCCCTACAAACGATATGTCTTGATGAGCATTTTAATGCTTTAAAGTTGTGTGTACTACAGAGGGACCTCATGTAGTCAATGTCATGAGCTTTTCTGTCACAAAGCATTTGATGTACAGACCTCATACATTTGTGGTGATTCAAGTTTGTTTATTGTCCAATACTGTTTCCTGTGATATAAAAAGAATCCGCGGAGTAACCACTTTAAAGCCCAGACAGTATCTTTATTTACATGTTAAGGATTGTTTCTGTGATAGTCTGCCAGTTAGATAATTAAAGGCCAGATGTATATAAATATCTATTGCCTTTCTTTTATTTACATGTATTAAGGTAACCGAGGCCAAATGTTTTTCTTGATGTTAAACTGTGAAACATCAAATGTTTATATTTTTGTATCTTAAAGAAAAGAATAAAGTGTACTTTGTTAAAAACATGACGTGTGAAATCCTATTTTGAGTAAAATATACCGAACTATACCGAGGAAAAAATTCTATGTAGAGTAAAAACCAAACTATAGCAAGTAAAAACTATTCTCTATGGAGTAAAAACCAAACTATACAGAGTAAAACCTATACTCTGTGGAGTAAAAAAACCAAACTATACAGAGTAAACCTATACTCTGTGGAGTAAAAAACCAACCAAACTATACAGAGTAAAAACCTATACTCTGTGGAGTAAAAAACCAAACTATACAGAGTAAAACCTATACTCTGTGGAGTAAAAACAACTATACAGAGTAAAACTTTACTTTTTGGAGTAAAAAACAACTATACAGAGTAAAACCTATACTCCTGTGGAGTAAAACAACAAAACTATACAGAGTAAACTTATACTTTGTGGAGTAAAAAACCAAACGATACAGAGTAAAACTATTCTACGTAGAGTAAAAACAATGTAAATGGCAGTAGAGTTGTTTTCATTTTATTCTATATAGAGTAAATTGTCATCATGTGGATTTAATTTAAACACTGAATAGAGTTAGAATAACTCTGAAATGTTACTCTGAAAGAAGAGTAAATTTCACTCTATTTAGACTGAGACCAAATGTTTTATTTTTTAGAGTAAATTTTATTCAATTTGAGTAAAATTTACTCTGACAATTTTACTGTGTAGCAAACCCTTGTAGCACTCCAAAAGTTCCATGGTGTATGGTTGCACTCTGGACTCTGAATCCAGTGATCTGAG
>NW_022604663.1:0-14112 GCF_008692095.1 Etheostoma spectabile | reverse complement strand
TTTGGGTCCCTGGTCCCTACACCAGGGACCCCTGGACCTGTTCACCACAGACCCATGACATATGCTGTCTCTTCATGTGGTTCATTATGTTTGGCACATTGTGTGGGTCAGTCTTATATCATAAGAAGTTAATAATAATGTAAATGCTGAATGCCCTAAAACCTGGTGATACAACAACACAAAGGTTCTTAATCCTACAGTTTGCACATATCATGTAAGACTTGATTTCTCCATTTTTTTGCAAAAAACTCTCAAGAAAGTGCCATTTAATGGTTTATTTTTCAAATTTTTTCCTGGGGGGGCATACCCCCAGACCCCCCTAGGGAGAGCTCCATCCCCCACATATAACAAATCCCAATTTAAACCCTAAAGGATAAAGACCCAAAGAAATTGCTTTGTACGCGGCAAAATATGGGTTGCCCCCCCCAAATCTCACTCCAAGGTTTTGGGAAAAGTTGGCAGCCCTGAAGGAGGTTAACTTTGATTGCAGTGTTTCATTTTGTCATAGAAGTGAGTTGTTGATTTCCAAGTGCTATGTCTGATTGCCTTGTGTGTAGAGTTTTGACATAAAGAGCCAACTTCTGTCATAATTGATACGGCTAGAAATATAAAATAAGGGATTGCATGTATAATCACTTTATTGAAATATTTATAGAGGGTGTTTTAAATATTTAAATTTTTTGTTTGTCATACATACATCAATACTCGCTACATATATTGTCTATATTTTGCATATTTAAATTAACAATTAAATCATCAATGACAAACATACCTCAAGGGCCGGGGGCTTGTGGACTGGAGGCGGAAACCATACGATGTTTTGTTGCCTTTTAAATGAGTCAGCTTTGCCTGCTGACCCAACTGAATGGGAACCATCGCTGCATCCCTCCACAGACTCACTTCCACCTGATGTTTGTCCTATAAAAATAAATACATATTGTTTGTATCCCTGTAAAACAATATCCCGTATTCCCTTAAATACTAAATACCACAGCATTGCTAGGTTATATGTCATGTATATTAGATTATAATAATAACCAAAAACATCCTGTGTCCAGAGTATTGTGTGTAGGTTAAGTGTATTATTTCTGTGATTGCCAATGACCAGGCTGCGGCAGGGTACCCCCCTGAACGAACTGAGTTGAAGAAACACTGTCACAGACATTGGTCGTTCCAAGCTAGGACTCGTTACACTACAGGACCTTTCAATTTGCTATGGTGTTCACTTTTTCTCTATTTAGCAGTAGCCTGCCTAATAAAGTCTTCTCTTTTTTTATCTTTCTGAAACATCTTCTCAAACACTTTCAGTAGTTTATAGCTACCTGCTCCAATGATATGGTTTTTAGGGGCACAGTTTCCCTCCCCACCTCGACCCGTTTTATCGCTGAGAGCTGAAAACACAGACAATGTATTCATGTGAAATAGGCTACTTGCAACACATTTTACTCACAACATCACAACTAACATAATGTTATTATGGAAAATTCATTAACTGACCTTCACAACCTCTCCTTGGACGGTGAGAAGCCCCCCCGCCCTGACAGCTTCCACTATCTCCGTCGTTACGGACGACGGGCAGAGGAGCTTCTCCGCCTCCTCCCTCAGGGTATCTGCCACTTCTAGAGGCGCGGATCGGAAGAATTGTTATCTTTGGTCACATTAATTGAATATGGTGGCGCCTGGCCCCGCAGGGTGTACCCCCTCATAATATAACTTGATCCACATTTGATTTTTGAGGCAAATTCTTCAAATAACGTTATTTTTGTGACAGAATTACCATCTGAAACAATCACCAGTACATTTTCTTTAGACACCAATGGTCTAGCTTCTCTGCCCTCAAAGTTCCAGGACAGAACTCTTTTTTTTTTTGCTCATTAGCGCTGAGATATGAATAGGCGGGGGCCTGTTGTACGGTGTCTCGGGAGTGCTTCTCAATATTTTATTCAAAGCCATTCTGAAACAAATAAAGACAAAAAGGGAAGAAACTAATTAATATGACAGAAAGACATCAGTAGACTAGCTCCCAGCCTCAGATGGATGGACTGTATGCTGTAAGCTTGGCATATAGCTGCTCTGTCGAACTGCGGGATTTTTGCTTTCATGTTCCCGCCACTGATGCTTCTGCCTTATCTCTATCGTTTAATTGTTCTTAATCTCCTTAAATGACAGCTAATAGCCTTGGGATACCCACACCGGTTTGAGTTGCTAGGAAAATACATTTTTAAATTTTACTTTTCTTTTCCCCCATAAACCGTGGTAGCTATAGACTCAACTCCTAACACCATATTCTTTGAGTTACACACTCTTTAGCTTAACATCAGACAGGTGCATTCTCTGTAGCGCATTAGGTCAGCGCAGTTGACTGTTAACCGAAAGGATGGCGGTTCAAGTCCACCCAGAGAGGTTTGTTGCTTAAATAACCTGGAGTAAGCCAACTCTGGGATTTATCATTCTGCAGAAGACCATAGAGCAGCCCAAAGATAACCCAAGTGGCCTTGCCTCTATTAGAAGGTACAGTTCTGCTAACCATGTACATACTAATCTTTACGGTCATTGGTATGCAGGTCACTTGATGTAATACAAGCAAATACATAAGGCCCCCCCCCAACAGTTTTGTGATACGTGGCGTGCAACTGTATGTCAATATCCAGCTTGTCGCTGTGACCAGGAAACCACCAGCAAAACGACTGATACATCATCGATTCCCAAATGTTCTTGTGTAACAGATGTGGACAGGGTACGAAAGACAATCACTTCAATCGACGTATTTCCTGGAATTTATTTTCTGTAGAAGACAACATGACATCAGTGGTCTGTTTCCAGCATTAACAGCATCTGCACCTCAGCAATACAAGACGTTATTGTCAGGGAAAAACCCAGTCTGAGCTGTAACAGTTTATCTGAGAAACAACGCTCCACACTGACAACTTCAATGAACAAAGTGACAGTAATAACAAATTTTACATCCAACAAAAAGACACACACACCTGTAGAAGACAACATGACATCAGTGGTCTGTTTCCAGCATTAACAGCATCTGCA
This sequence comes from Etheostoma spectabile, assembly GCF_008692095.1. Classification (NCBI taxonomy): domain Eukaryota; kingdom Metazoa; phylum Chordata; class Actinopteri; order Perciformes; family Percidae; genus Etheostoma; species Etheostoma spectabile. The sequence continues at coordinate 11,070 of NW_022604663.1, read as the reverse complement.
CCTAAACATCACACAACAGAATTCACACACTCATAATGTACCTCCATTATTTACATTATACAAGCGCGCGAAAACGGCGCGAAAAGAAAGTTAGACAATGCGTCATTACAAGCTACATTTAACCGTAAAAATGGCACAAAGCAGTTAGGTAACATGTATTAACTTTGCAAAAATAAATGTTGAAGGGTCACAACACAATCTTCAAAGAAAACAATAAAATAGCGCAGCGGCATTTTACACACAACCTACCTCAGCAATACAAGACGTTATTGTGAGGGGAAACCGGAAGCTACGGCAACACAGGAGGCACAAAAGAGGCGCAATGCAATAACAACATCTGTGCAGGAAACAATGGCGATGTGATAAATTAATTGTACTCAATAAGATGAAATTCACAAATATCCAACAAAACATTAACTGATATTTATAATTTTATTAAACGTAAATTGGAAATTAGAATTAGTAAAATACATTTTTAACTCCGTTACACTTGGATGCCAAATATTTTTATTCAAAGGCAGAATCCAATTGACATGTAAGAACAATACAATGCACGTCCAGCTTCTACATTTCCATATGAGTCAGCTTCCCCAATTTCTGAGTAACAGGAAAATAGCCTGATAAGCATACATGTGCAGCTCAACCTCAAAAAGCCATAAAGCGAATGCTTGTGGCTTAAAGACCGAGCTCCCGCTCAAATAAACGCAGACAGGAGCAGTCTCTGTGGCGCAATAGGTCAGCGCAGTCGGCTGTTAACTGAAAGGATGGTGGTTCAAGTCCACCCAGGGACGTTTGATGCTTAAATAACATGGAGTGGGCCAATTCTGGGATTTAGCCCAAAAATAATCCAAGTGGCCTTATTCTGCAAACCATGTACATATTAAACAGAAAAAACACAAGTATCCTTTGAAAGAAGGAAAAAAAAAATAGATAAAACACAATTGTAAACTTGAGACTACCGTCACACTAATTATTCAATGTTGGTGCTACCTTTCTTGATCACCGTCAGTGTCACTACCCTTCACGACTATTTTTAGAGACGTTCTCTTTCGTCTCCTTGGACTCTTCTTCACACTAACTAAGCCAATTAGGTGCTGCCTTTCGTGTCTATTTACAACACTACACATTCACACTTTTTCTTTAAAGTGCTACTCTTTGAGTCTGCCTTTAATCTGTGACTGTCACAGATTGACAAGCTCATGGCAAATTTATAGTTTGCCGAGTGCTGATGGTTTTTCACATGTCTACAGAATATTCCTAATTCTGCAATAATACTACTGCAAAGTAAGGCACGGAGGCAAATCTTTGCTGGACATCACAATGGTTTTAAGTGGCCAAACCCTGAAGCCAAGGCAAAAAACTGCTCACCATAAATGCTGGAGACACTGACTTTTCCACCAAAACTAGAGCTAAATATGGTTAACGTTGAATTAAATTCATCACACGTCTTTTTTTAGCTAAAAAAACTACAATGATTATTTTTTCCCTTTCCATCCACCACAATAATGTTACTTAAAGACGCTTTTACTGTCCCCTGACATATAGAATGGGTGTTTTTTGTGTTTTTTTTAAAAAAAGACATAGCCTAAATGTTAACTAGCTAGATGGGCAAATGTAAAGGTAACGGTTCAATGTTAACTTTACCTCCACTAATATTACCGCATAACCTATGCTAGGCCTATAATATAGTTGTAATAAGTTTTGCTTAATCATTCTAAAACACCGACAAACCAACCAACAGAATCGGGAACATAACGTTAGCATTAACCAGAGGTAATGTTAGCCAAAATGCGGCAACAGCTAGCTCAAAAGCTAGCAGCAACCGACCTTAAACTTCCAGAATATGGATTACATTGTATTTCAGGCAATGGTCTGAAAAGTAAAAAAGATTTCCTGAACAGCGCATTTACCGAACGGTGTAATATAGCTAGCTTATCCTCACCACGGGAAAATGTTAGTGGATGTTGGAGTGAGACTAAGTTTTCCTTTGGGGGGGGAAGCTAGTTAGCAGCTTGCTCCAGCCTAGCTATGACACAGGTCGGTAAGCTAAAGTCGCCGCTTGCGAAGGCTTATCAGAGATTTTAATGTCACAGAATTAGCAAAGATTGATCTTACCTTAACGCTGCTCCAGCTTTCTCTGAGTAGTGTGTGTGACCGGACTCTGGTGCGCGCGGACCAAAGCGGTCCTCCTTTGATGTCTCGAGCCGCTACTTCTTTCAACACCTTTGAAGTATCTACCCGCTATTCTTTTGAAGTCGTGACGTCAGAGGTCAAATATGGCGGTCAAGCATTTCTATCCGTAATCCCTTTCTTGTTTGTCTCTACAACTTTCAATAAGTTATTTACACTGCTGAAAAGCATGTCACATTTTTAAATTACCTTCACTGCTGAAAGCTAAAACCATAATAAATAAAATGTAAAATATCTCTATAAAATGACATAATTTAATTTTATAGAGATATTTATTTTCCATTTCATTTCTATGCTTCTATAACATGAACTAACAATTTAGGTCTATTTAAGTCTGTCTTATTCAACTACAGTAGCACTACTGCTGTTGTTTTACAGCAGACTACCGCTAATTCAAAAAATTCAGTAAATCACTGTAAATTAAATGGTAATACCCATAATGCAATGTTTATTACAGTAATGAACTGGCAAAGAAAATTATGGTATTTTACTGGGCATTTTGTGGTAAGTAACTGTAGAAATTACAGCAAAGTCTAACAGAGGGATACGTATGTCACCACAGCTCTGATTTATTACAGGACCAATGTTGGACATTGTACAGATCTTTCTCAGACCTTCAACAGCTAAATACCTACATCTTACAGCTTTTGCTACAGACCTTCATCGGCTAGATACCGATTCCCATACCGGGAGTTAAACCCGGACCACCTGGGTGAAAACCAGGAATCCTAACCGCTAGACCATATGGGACTGACTTTGTATTAATAACAGGGATTTCATGAATCAATTAATGGTCTGGCTGTAAACAGACCTTCTCTTGAACCTGAATGAAGAAGCTTCTTAAGTAAGTTTTATTTTGAAGCTTTTGAGTGTTCTTTAGGTTTTTATCTGCTTTAACTATTACCGGACAGCGGGGGCACGGAGCAGAGCAGAGCGGCCGTTAGGGAGGAATCCTCCTCCGTGTTCAGCTCCATTTTAAACTGGCAGTAAAAAACTTAACATTGGAACTTTATGATGAATAGAAATGTTGACAGGTTGATTACTGTTAATAACAAACACAATTATAGTCAATAGAAAAAGAAAATATATATATGAAAAGCCGTCTTGGTTCATCTTTCCACTGTTCCTACAATCACCACTCTGGTCTGGCTGGAAACTAAAGGATCTAAACTAAAAGGACGTTCCTCTTTAACTAAAAGGTCTATCTCTGTAGGGATCCATCCCATAATGTTGTCACACACTTAAAATAATAATCTGAGTCTGTCAGTAGCAACAGCACAACCTTTACTGGACGCTGCCTTTACCTTTAAATTAGGAGTTTAAACAGAGACACAACAGGAAGAATAAATCCATCAAATCAAGTCCCCAATAATCAGCATGTGGCCTTGTTTTATTTCAGCTCGTGGCGGCCACAACCATGTCTTCAATTTGCTGCGTGACAAACAGGCCAAACGCAGACACTATGTCGTGGACGTGTTCCGCGGCGTACTCTGTGGGTCCCCGGCGCTGTAGTAGCAGCGCGGCAGCAGCGTCTGTCGTGTCCTCTTCTTGGTTCGGGTTTGTCTTTTTTTCGGTGGCGTGGCAATGAGGTCTAGGGACACTGGGATGACACGTTTTCGAGGACAATTTGACTTTGCCATCTTTTGACACAAATGTTTCCTCATCCTCCTCTTGCCCTTCTTCTTCACTACCCTCTACTTCTTCTTCTTCTTTTTCTTCTTCTTCTTCTTCTTCTTCTTCGTCGTCTTCTCCTACTTGTACTTCTTTGTCTTCGTCTTTGTCTTCTTCTTCTTCTTCGTCCCTTGCATGTCCACCCTCTTCTTCTTCTTCTTCTTCTCCTTCTTCGTCTTGAACTTCAACGTCCACTTGGCCTTGGCCATCATCTTTGTCGTCGTCGTAGCAGCAGTAGTCTTTTTCTCTGCTTTAGTCGTGTATGTGTTGGTCCTCCTGTGACGCACACCCGTTGCCATCACAGTCACGGTGGTGGTGGTTGTCGTCGTCGTGTTCGTCGTGGGTTTTCTCCTTTTTGTACCTTGGTTTCAGCGGAGACATTGCGAGCGGCAACGCCGCTCACGAGAATCTGATGCAGCTTCAACTCCAGAGTCAAACGACGGACCATGCTGCAGCTGCTCCCCCGGCTGTGCTGAGCCACGTGCAACAAGTGCACAGGTCCAAAACAAGATGACGTGAAAAAAAATGACGACAACAAGAAGACAAATGTGTCTAAAGTGTATATTGTGTGTGTGTGTGTGTGTAATAAAAATAATTAGTAGACTAATGTCAAGCCTTTAGTTTTCTTTTTTTAACCTCCCTTTCCACTCGCCTTTGCCTTTCCTGTTTTTACTACAACTACAAACCACTGGCAAGAATCTCAGGGACTCAAAGGCAGGACGATGCGAATGCCACGGGTCCCTGGGACCCGAAGGACAATGTTGCGGGTCCTAGGGACCCGAAGGACAACGTCAAGGGTCCCCGGGACCCAAAGGACAATGCCACGGGTCCCAAGGACCCATCAGGCCAATGCCACGGGTCCCTGGAACCCAAAGGACAACGTCAAGGGTGCGCGGGACCCGAAGGACAATGCCACGGGTCCCAAGGACCCGAAGGACAATGCCACGGGTCCCAAGGACCCATAAGGCCAATGCCACGGGTCCTATGGACCCGAAGGACAACATCAAGGGTCCTATGGACCCGAAGGACAATGTAAAGGGTCCTATGGACCCGAAGGACAACGTAAAGGGTCCCCGGGACCCGAAGGACAATGCCACAGGTCCTTGGAACCCGCAAGGACAATGTCAAGGGTCCCTGGGACCCGAAAAGGAACATCAAGGGTCCCCAGGACCCAAACGACAATGTCATGGGTCCCGGTGACCCAAAGGACCACGTCAAGGGTCCTCGGGACCCAAAGGACAATGCTACGGCTCCCTGGAACCCAAAGTACAACGCCACGGGTCCCGGGGACTCGGAGGACAACACTATGGGTAAAACTGCACGGCTCCCCAGGTCCCGAAGAACAACAAAAGGGTTAAGAAGTGCCTAGCTAGCTCAGTCGGTAGAGCATGAGACTCTTAATCTCAGGGTCGTGGGTTTGAGCCCCACGTTGGGCGGTGGTATTTTAGAGAGTGGGATCGAGTTAGATCGTCTGTCAATCGCAAGATTAGCAGGTCCATGCCAGTGTAAAAATCCCTGTAATTTACCAGACTAAAATGTGCCTGCATTCTACAATAATGGCTTGTGCTGACCTCCTGTTCCTTAGATCAAACTAAAGTCTGGTGACAATGCATGTTTAAATTCTAAAAGTTCAACCTATTGTTCTAGAACTGCAGCTTAACATTCTAGAACTAAAATGTACCATTTTAGAACTGTAATTAACAGTTTAGGACCGCAACTCTTAAAATTCTACAACTTCAACCTATTGTTCCAGAACTGCAACTTAACATTCCAGGACTGCAGGTTAACATTCATATTCGTAAAAAGGAAATGCAGCTTGAGTCAGTTTCCCGATATCATTTGCCAACAGGAAACATTTGATAAAAAATATTATTACCAAAACACAGACTTGATTTTGCCAGTAAAAAGTAATAGTAATATTGTGATGAATTTGCCAAATAGGTGACACTCTCTCGTCCATCACACTCAATAAATAAACCAGATTATTCAATCTATACCTCCACTTCTATGCAAAGTAGTCTCATACAGACCCTATCGCACCCTAAACGAGAATCATAAACCTAGGCTTGCTGCTTCCTGCTTCTTACAGTGCAGACGCTTTTGCTGCTTGCTCCTGCCTCTGCTTGCATATTTTTGCTGATAATCTTGCTTTTCCTCTGAGAGAAACTATGAGCAGCGGCTCTTGGATACTTATAAATAACTGGACTATACATTTTTTGTAGACACAGTAGGCTATTGCCATATTTTAACATTTTCCTGCGTGAGTGTGGCCTACCAATAGCTCAAGCCTGTCCTACAGTGACTGTAGCTAAAGCTAATTAGCAGCAAGATGCCTCCTTTCTCCGTGGATGACTACTACAAACTCCTTCAGAAGATTGCACTTCTGGAAACAAGGTTTACCTTCTAGAAGTGAACGTGGAAGTTAACGGATCTTGTGGAAATGACACCACTTTACCATGGACCCATAACAATGGACAAAAGCATGCTAACACACGGCTAATTAGCACCAACAAAGCTACAAAGAAACAGGAGGGCTGTAGAACGGGTAACAAATCAACAAGTGGCAGTCCTCCCTGGAACTCTTGTGGTGCGAAGCCTAAGAGTAAATCATTCTCCTGGGAAATGGGAGGAGGACGACTAACGGGCAGGGCACAGCGCCCTGAGATTGTGATATGACCGGCTGGCCTGCATTATCTTCCGGGCAGAGCGCCTCTTCAACCCCTCTACCTAGTAGGACACAGGGAAAAAGGGAAAATAAGGGAAATAAGAAAAAAATGCCCCCCAACAACCTGGTGTGCAACTGGATAACAGATTTGCTCCTCTGCTGCAAGACGCTGGACAGACATCTGATGACCGGGACTGCGTCTCATCGCCACACAGCAGGGTAAGGACTGAGAGCAATTCAAAAAGTAAAAAGCTAACAACTGGGCCTCAAACCTGATTGTGGGGACTCTGCTAAAAAGATTTAAAAAACAGTAAAAAAACCAAAATACTCTGTTTTCCCAAAGACATGGTGTCTGACTTTACCCAAAAAATCCCAGCTATCATAGCAGAACACCCAATGTGAAGAACATTATTCTGCATATAGGGTCAAATGATGTTGTAAAGCAACAGTCTGAATTGCAGAGACTGGACTTTAAGGAACTGCTGGACACCGTCAGCTCTCTAAACGCAAATGTGTTTATCAGTGGCCCTATACCGTCAGTCAGAAGAGGAGATGAGAGATTCAGCCGACTGTTGGCACTAAACAAATGGCTTTCAACTGAATGTACCGTCCACTCTCTGCAGTTCATTGACAATTTAAACATTTTCTGGGAGCGCAGACATCTTTTTAAAGCAGATAGACTTTCCCTTAACAAGCCAGGAGTAAAGCTGTTCACCTCTAATCTGCTTTACTTTCTGCGCTACACATCTGCCAAGGACACGAGACAAGACGAATCAACAAAGGAAGACACAACAAAGTGTGGCAGTGATCCACCACAGCCCCCACCTGAGCAAAGATTTGACCCTGGGACACCACAGAGCAGAGATACAAAACCTCAACTCCTCTTTTCACCCATCCAGCACCCTCTAACACTCTTACCAACCCGAATCCTTTGAGGAGCCATCGCTGTCTCCACTCACCCTTTCCCCTCTTTCCCCTACCCCCATGTTGGAGTTCACTGACCACATGAATCCCTGGTAGATGCTGGAACCAAATTTACACCCCTTCCTTCCCCATCTCTCAACCCCTGGCAAAATTAAAACGCCGGGTTCAACCCGGTTAATAGTAAAACGCCGGGCTCCTCTGCCAGGAAGTAAACAAACTCTTTCACTCAGACTGATAAGGACGCTTGTGTGCAAAATCCAGTAAGCTTGACCTGATATGTGCCGGGCCTTGGCTCCAGGCTAGAGACACTCATGACTTTTTCCAAGACAAGCCCGGCCCTGTGGATTCAACTCTTCCTCATTTATGTTGTGATAGGTAATAGGAAAAGAATGGTGGTGAATAAGCACTTAACTGCACAAACTTAGCAAATTTAGCATCCATTCCTCGTCAGCTACAGCCTGTCCAAAAAAATGAAAACCACTAACACTAGCCTTACTAAACGTCAGGTCTTTGGCAGGAAAATCCTTTTTAATCAATGATTTTATTATCAAACACAATCTAGATTTTATGTTTTTAACTGAAACCTGGTTAGACCATAATAACAGTGCTGCTGTTCTCATCGAGTCAGCTCCCCCTAACTTCAGTTTTATGAGTGAGAATAGAGTGAATAAGAAAGGAGGTGGAGTCGCTATTTTGTTTAATGACTCATTCCACTGTACGCAAATATGTTATGGAAAGTTTGCTTCTTTTGAATTATGTGGCTCTTCAATTAAGATCTTCCCTCAAGCGATGTTTCTAAATATCTACAGGCCACCTAATATTGTGCAACCTTCATTGATGACTTCACTGAACTGCTGTCTATAATCTGTATTAACTTTGATTGTGTAATCATTGCGGGTGATTTTAACATTCATGTTGACAGCCCCCAGGACAGGGGGACCAAAGAACTGTGTTGTGTTTTTGAGAACTATGGACTGACTCAGCATGTGACGGAGCCAACTCACAATAAGGGGCACACTCTGGACTTGATTGTCTCAAAGGGTCTGAACATTTCCAAGGTGTGGTGACTGACGTGCTCTCCTCTGATCATTCCTGTGTTTTCTTTAACGGCACTATCTCTGTGCCCAAAAGTGTCCAAACAAAGAAATCAGAAAACGGTATATCACTGAAAACACCAGTGAAACATTTATTCAGCTTTTCTCCTCCACACCCCGCTCTCTGGGCTAGCAGTCAGTGAGCTTGTAGACAATTTCAACTGTAAATTACAAATGTTATTGATGCCATTGCTCCACTAAGGTCAAAGTTGTCTCTGGTAAGAAAAGATCTCCATGGAGAAATGTCCTACTGGTGAGAACAGAAAAAAGAGAGTGTAGGAAAGCTGAACGAAGGTGGCGAAAAACAAATCTCCTGGTCCATTATAACACCTATAAAGAGACTTCGCATTTATAATTTGGAACTGAGGAATGCAAGAAGGTCCTTCTTCTCTGATATTATCTCTAGAAACAATAATATTCACGTGCTTTGTTTGCTACTGTTGATAGGTTAACAAACCCTCCATTACCAGTAGCATCTGAACTTTTATCTACCAAGGCCTGCAATGACTTTGCCTCCTTCTTCAAAGACAAAATCAGAAGATTAGACAAACAGTCAGTGCCTCCATATCAAGTTCAGGATATGTGTGTCACAGTGTTCAAGCAAAACTAGTTCCAATATGACAGAATTTCACACAATCAACCATACAAACCTGGAGGACATTATTCAACATCTGAAAACCTCGACCTGTTGCCTTGATATTCTACCAACGGGACTTTTCAAAAATGTTTCCAATTGTTTGACTTCTGATCTTCTACAGATTGTGAACACATCTCTTCTTTCAGGTATCTTTCCACAGGCCCTGAAAACTGCAGTAATCAAGCCACTTTTAAAAAAGAACAACCTAGACAAGTCACTAATGAGCAACTATAGGCCAATATCAAACCTTCCGTTTTTTAAGTAAAATCATTGAAAAAGTAGTCTTTCAACAACTCAACCATTTCTTGTCACTAAGCAACAGTTTTGATACCTTCAGTCGGGTTTCCGACACACCACAGCACTGAAACGGCTCTTGTCAAAGTCTTTAATGACATCCACCTTAACACAGATAATGGCAAATTTCAATCTTAGTATTACTTGATCTCAGTGCTGCATTTGACACGGTCGACCATTGACATATTACTAGACCGATTGGAAAACTGGGTAGGACTTTCTGGCTTAGTACTAAACTGGTTTGAATCCTACCTAAAGAATAGGGATTACTTTGTGTCAATAGGTAATTATACATCTGAGCGTACAAATATGACATGCGGAGTTCCGCAAGGCTCCATTCTGGGGCTCTTCTGTTTAACATCTACATGCTTCCACTGGCTCAGATAATGGAGAAAAACAAAATAGTACCATAGTTATGCGGATGACACAACAATTACATAACCTTATCGCCAGGGGACTATAGTCAAATACAAAAACTGACTAACTGCATCAAACAAATTAACGACTGGATGTGCCAGAACTTTCTGAAATATAATGAAGGAAAAACTGAGGTAGTTGTTTTTGGAAAAAAAGAGGAACGATTAAAAGTCTGCGCTCAGCTTCAAACAACAATGTTAAAACAACAGACAAAGCCAGAAATCTTGGTGTAGTCATGGACTCAGACCTGAACTTTAACAGCCACATTAAGACAATTACAAAGTCAGCCTACTATCACCTAAAGAACATATCAAGGGTTAAAGGACTTATGTGTCAACAGGACTTGGAAAAAACTGGTCCATGCTTTCATCTTCAGTAGACTTGACTACTGTAACGGGGTCTTTACAGGTCTCCCTAAAAAATCAATCAGACAGCTGCAGTTTCAGAACGCTGCTGCTCGAGTCCTCACTAAGACCAAGAGACTGGATACATCACTCCAGTTCTGAAGTCTTTACACTGGCTTCCTGTGTCTCAAAGAATTGATTTCAAAGTACTCTTGCTAGTTATATAAATCCCTTAACGGTTTAGGTCCAAAATAACATTTCTGATCTGCTATACACTATGACCCCCCACAGACTCTCAGGTCATCTGGGACAGGTCTACTTTCTGTCCCAGAGTCAGAACTAAAAGGGTGAAGCAGCTTTCAGTTTCTATGCTCTCATATCTGGAATAAAAACTCCCAGAAACTGTAGATCCGCTGCTACTCTCAGTCTTTTTAAATCAAGCTGAAGACCTTTCTTTTTGATGCTGCCTTTCTTTAAATTAATGCTAATTCTTTAAATTTCTTATGCGCACTGTAACTTTTATTTTGTGTTTCTGTGTCCTAATGTTTCTATTTTGTTTTTCTGTCTATTCATGGTCTTATTGATTTTTAATGCTTATGACTTTAACTGTTTGTACTTGGGTTTTATCTGTTAATGATTTTGTGTAAAGCACTTTGAATTGCCCTGTTGCTGAAATGTGCTATACAAATAAAGCTGCCTTGCCTTGCCTTGCCTAGACCAACGAACCAAGGAAAGTCCGGTCCTGCTCGTTTGTTCCTCACATTTTTACCCAGTTTTTCTATTGCGTGCAGTCGAAGCAGGATATGAAAATTGCCAACACATTGCTTGCTCCTA
>NW_022604662.1:0-28722 GCF_008692095.1 Etheostoma spectabile | reverse complement strand
TTTTGCGCTTGCTCCTGCCTCTGCTTGCATATTTTTGCTGATAATCTTGCTTTTCCTGAGAGAAGAAACTATGAGCAGCGGCTCTTGGATACTTATAAATAACTGGACTATACATTTTTTGTAGACACGTATGCTATTGCCATATTTTAACATTTCCTGCGTGAGGTGGCCTACCAATAGCTCAAGCCTGTCCTACAGTGACTGTAGCTAAAGCTAATTAGCAGCAAGATGCCTTTCTCCGTGGATGACTACTACAAACTCCTTCAGAAGATTGCACTTCTGGAAACCAAGGTTTACCTTCTAGAAGTGAACGTGGAAGTTAACGGATCTTTGGAAATGACACCACTTTACCATGGACCCATAACAATGGACAAAAGCATGCTAACACACGGCAATTAGCACCAACAAAGCTACAAAGAAACAGGAGGGCTGTAGAAGGGTAACAAATCAACAAGTGGCAGTCCTCCCTGGAACTCTTGTGGTGCGAAGCCTAAGAGTAAATCATTCTCCTGGGAAATGGGAGGACGACTAACGGGCAGGGCACAGCGCCCTGAGATTTGTGATATGACCGGCTGGCCTGCATTATCTCCGGGCAGAGCGCCTCTTCAACCCCTCTACCTAGTAGGACACAGCGTGGACAGCTGCAAAAGGGAAAATAAGCAACAAAATGCCCCCCCAACAACCTGGTGTGCAACTGGATAACAGATTTGCTCCTCTGCTGCAAGACGCTGGACAGTCATCTGATGACCGGGACTGCGTTTCATCGCCACACAGCAGGGTAAGGACTGAGAGCAATTCAAAAAGTAAAAAGCTAACAACTGGGCCTCAAACCCTGATTGTAGGTGACTCTGCTATAAAAGATTTAAAAAACAGTAAAAACACCAAAATACTCTGTTTTCCCAAAGACATGGTGTCTGACTTTACCCAAAAAATCCCAGCTATCATAGCAGACACCCAACTGTGAAGAACATTATTCTGCATATAGGGTCAAATGATGTTGTAAAGCAACAGTCTGAATTGCAGAGACTGGACTTTAAGGAACTGCTGGACACCGTCAGCTCTCTAAACGCAAATGTGTTTATCAGTGGCCCTATACCGTCAGTCAGAAGAGGAGATGAGAGATTCAGCCGACTGTTGGCACTAAACAAATGGCTTTCAACTGAATGTACCGTCCACTCTCTGCAGTTCATTGACAATTTAAACATTTTCTGGGAGCGCAGACATCTTTTTAAAGCAGATACACTTTCCCTTAACAAGCCAGGAGTAAAGCTGTTCACCTCTAATCTGCTTTACTTTCTGCGCTACACATCTGCCAAGGACACGAGACAAGACGAATCAAAACAAAAGGAAGACACAACAAAGTGTGGCAGTGATCCACCACAGCCCCACCTGAGCAAAGATTTGACCCTGGGACACCACAGAGCACAGATACAAAACCTCAACTCCTCTTTTCACCCATCCAGCACCCTCTAACACTCTTACCAACCCAAATCCTTTGAGGAGCCATCGCTGTCTCCACTCACCCTTTCCCCTCTTTCCCCTACCCCCATGTTGGAGTTCACTGACCACATGAATCACCTGGTAGATGCTGGAACCAAATTTACACCCCTTCCTTCCCCCATCTATCAACCCCTGGCAAAAATAAACGCCGGTTCAACCCCGGTTAATAGTAAAACGCCGGGCTCCTCTGCCAGGAAGTAAACAAAACTCTTTCCACTCAGACTGATAAGGACGCTTGTGTGCAAAATCCAGTAAGCATGACCTGATATGTGCCGGGCCTTGGCTCCAGGCCTAGAGACACTCATGACTTTTTCCAAGACAAGCCCGGGCCCTGTGGATTCAACTCTTCCTCAATTTATGTTGTGATAGGTAATAGGAAAAGAATGGTGAATAAGCACTTAACTGCAAACTTAGCAAATTTAGCATCCATTCCTCGTCAGCTACAGCCTGTCCCAAAAAATGAAAACACACTAACACTAGCCTTACTAAACGTCAGGTCTTTGGCAGGAAAATCCTTTTTAATCAATGATTTTATTATCAAACACAATCTAGATTTTATGTTTTTAACTGAAACCTGGTTAGACCATAACAACAGCGCTGCTGTTCTCATCGAGTCAGCTCCCCCTAACTTCAGTTTTATGAGTGAGAATAGAGTGAATAAGAAAGGAGGTGGAGTCGCCATTTTGCTTAATGACTCATTCCACTGTACGCAAATATGTTATGGAAAGTTTGCTTCTTTTGAATATGTGGCTCTTCAATTAAGATTCCCCTCAAGCGATGTTTCTAAATATCTACAGGCCACCTAAATATTGTGCAACCTTCATTGATGACTTCACTGAACTGCTGTCTATAATCTGTATTAACTTTGATTGTGTAATCATTGCGGGTGATTTTAACATTCATGTTGACAACCCCAGGACAGGGGGACCAAAGAGCTGTGTTGTGTTTTTGAGAACTATGGACTGACTCAGCATGTGACGAAGCCCACTCACAATAAGGGAGACACTCTGGACTTGATTGTCTCAAAGGGTCTGAACATTTCCAAGGTTGTGGTGACTGACGTTGCTCTCTCTGATCATTCCTGTGTTCTTTAACGGCACTATCTCTGTGCCCAAAAGTGTCCAAACAAAGATAATCAGAAAACGGTATATCACTGAAAACACCAGTGAAACATTTATTCAGCTTTTCTCCTCCACACCGCCCTCTCTGGGCAATCAGTCAGTGAGCTTGTAGACAATTTCAACTGTAAATTACAAATGTTATTGATGCCATTGCTCCCACTAAGGTCAAAGTTGTCTCTGGTAAGAAAAGATCTCCATGGAGAAATGTCCTACTGGTGAGAACAGAAAAAAGAGAGTGTAGGAAAGCTGAACGAAGGTGGCGAAAAACAAATCTCCTGGTCCATTATAACACCTATAAAGAGAGACTTCGCATTTATAATTTGGAACTGAGGAATGCAAGAAGGTCCTTCTTCTCTGATATTATCTCTAGAAACAATAATAATTCACGTGCTTTGTTTGCTACTGTTGGTAGGTTAACAAACCCTCCAGTACCAGTAGCATCTGAACTTTTATCTACCAAGGCCTGCAATGACTTTGCCTCCTTCTTCAAAGACAAATTCAGAAGATTAGACAAACAGTCAGTGCCTCCATATCAAGTTCAGGACATGTGTTGTCACAGTGTTCAAGCAAAACTAGTTCCAATATGACAGAATTCACACAATCAACCACACAAACCTGGAGGACATTATTCAACATCTGAAAACCTCGACCTGTTGCCTTGATATTCTACCAACGGGACTTTTCAAAAATGTTTCCAATTGTTTGACTTCTGATCTTCTACAGATTGTGAACACATCTCTTCTTTCAGGTATCTTTCCACAGGCCCTGAAAACTGCAGTAATCAAGCCACTTTTAAAAAAGAACAACCTAGACAAGTCACTAATGAGCAACTATAGGCCAATATCAAACCTTCCGTTTTAAGTAAAATCATTGAAAAAGTAGTCTTTCAACAACTCACCATTTCTTGTCACTAAGCAACAGTTTTGATACCTTTCAGTCGGGTTTCCGACCACACCACAGCACTGAAACGGCTCTTGTCAAAGTCTTTAATGACATCCACCTTAACACAGATAGTGGCAAAATTTCAATCTTAGTATTACTTGATCTCAGTGCTGCATTTGACACGGTCGACCATGACATATTACTAGACCGATTGGAAAACTGGGTAGGGACTTTCTGGCTTAGTACTAAACTGGTTTGAATCCTACCTAAAGAATAGGGATTACTTTGTGTCAATAGGTAATTATACATCTGAGCGTACAAATATGACGTGCGGAGTTCCGCAAGGCTCCATTCTGGGGCCTCTTCTGTTTAACATCTACATGCTTCCACTGGCTCAGATTATGGAGAAAAACAAAATAAGTTACCATAGTTATGCGGATGACACACAAATTTACATAACCTTATCGCCAGGGGACTATAGTCAAATACAAAAACTGACTAACTGCATCGAACAAATTAACGACTGGATGTGCCAGAACTTTCTGAAATTAAATGAAGGAAAAACTGAGGTAGATGTTTTTGGAAAAAAAGAGGAACGATTAAAAGTCTGCGCTCAGCTTCAAACAACAATGTTAAAAACAACAGACAAAGCCAGAAATCTGGGTGTAGTCATGGACTCAGACCTGAACTTTAACAGCCACATTAAGACAATTACAAAGTCAGCCTACTATCACCTAAAGAACATATCAAGGGTTAAAGGACTTATGTGTCAACAGGACTTGGAAAAACTGGTCCATGCTTTCATCTTCAGTAGACTTGACTACTGTAACGGGGTCTTTACAGGTCTCCCTAAAAAATCAATCAGACTGATTCAGAACGCTGCTGCTCGAGTCCTCACTAAGACCAAGAGACTGGATCACATCACTCCAGTTCTGAAGTCTTTACACTGGCTTCCTGTGTCTCAAAGAATTGATTTCAAAGTGCTCTTGCTAGTTTATAAATCCCTTAACGGTTTAGGTCCAAAATACATTTCTGATCTGCTACTACACTATGCCCCCCAGACCTCTCAGGTCATCTGGGACAGGTCTACTTTCTGTCCCCAGAGTCAGAACTAAACAAGGTGAAGCAGCTTTCAGTTTCTATGCTCTCATATCTGGAATAAACTCCCAGAAACCTGCAGATCCGCTGCTACTCTCAGTTCTTTTAAATCAAGGCTGAAGACCTTTCTTTTTGATGCTGCCTTTCTTTAAATTAATGCTCATTTCTTCTTATGCTGCACTGTAACTTTTATTCTTGTGTTTTATGTGTCCTAATGTTTCTATTTTGTTTTTAACTGTCTATTCATGTGTCTTATTGATTTTTAATGCTTATGACTTTTAACTGTTTGTACTTGTGTTTTATCTGTTTTAATGATTTTGTGTAAAGCACTTTGAATTGCCCTGTTGCTGAAATGTGCTATACAAATAAAGCTGCCTTGCCTTGCCTTGCCTTGCCAAAGCAGTCCGTTGTGGCAACGCTGTTGAATATCCAGAAGTTAAAGCCCGAACAAGAACAATCTTTGCTGAGTTTTGTTGGTGGCCATGATGTTCTGGCTAAGGCTAATGCTATGAGGTTAACGCTAGAGATGCTAATGCTAAATATCAGCCTTATCGGTCTTCCCTCTTGTTGCACATGCACATGACACACATCACGACCAAACGTTTGCGATTGGTTATAGCAGATCCTGAGTGGCTCTGGGCAGATCCAATGGTTTTAAACTTCAACAGAGGACCCGCCTTCAAGGAAGTTAACGCTTGTCAATGGAGAGTGGCCAGACTCTCTGTACAAAGGAAATGCAATACAAGGCCTTTTTTCTACCCTTCCTTCAGCTGCTTTCAGCAATTCTGCTCCTCCCTCTTTTACAGCCCTCTTCTGAAAACTAAGGGGCTCTCCAACTGGTCTATCCTATTTCCCCTCCCTTTCCCTCTCTTCCCCAACACCCTAATGTTTTTTCTATGCATTTCAAAAACTATACTACATCGGTAGAAATTGGTGGTGTACCACAGCTGGTCAAATTCATCAATTTCTACGGAGTTGGCTTAAAAGCAGCATATTATTTTTCTGTGCACCTCACCTCACGATTTTCATCTAAACACTCAATCATCTCACCCTCTCTTTGGGCTCCGTACACTAAAAAAAAAAAGCTTTTGCAAAAACTGTTGTCTCTCTTTCTGACAAGAAAAACCTGTGGGCCTGGCAATTCAACAGAGTTCTTAGGCATCAACTTGGATTCAATCTCCCTCCAAGCATCCCTGCCCTCAGAGAAAAATCTTCTGGCAGACAGGTGCACCAAGCGCCAGTTACCAGCCTTCACTAGCCATCGTATTATGCCATATGTATAATCCCAGGCATAACCATTTCTTTCTAACTTCGTGGTTAAAGCTGCAGCGGTCCCCACTCTTCATGGCAGAGTAGTCCTGGATGATGCATGTGTAATGGAGATGCGCCTGTGGTCTGCTTGGCCCTTAGAATTTAAATCCTTGGACTCAGGGTCACATTCCCCTTGCCATACTTTGGGGGCATGAATGCTCCAGAAAGGCCATACTCATACACTCTGATAACACAGCAGCACACAGCTGTAGAGTTCATAATTAAAGGTTGTTCTCGTTCACCAGCCATCATGCACTTCCTGAGCAGTTTAACCACAACAGCATTCCTGATCGTCTTTCTCGGGTCTCTTTCCAGAAATTCCGACACTTGACCCCACTCCCCATACCAGCTACCATTTCATAGTATTTGCGTGTCTTTGGAATTTCATCCCTGCCATTCAAAAAATCAGGTTTCTGGGTTCTAAGGTTGACTCAACCTTCGAATCCATGTTCCTGTTGGCTTTTTTTGGCTTCCTAAGTTGCTCTAAATTCACCCCCTGTAGTAGAGACTTGATAACTAGGACTGTAACTGCAGCGGGTTGGGAATAGTGGTCACCACTATGGCACATTGGCAAGAATGCAGTCAAATGCTCTGATGCTCTTTAATAGGTTTATTTTTATCTATTTTATTTTATTATTTCAGGATAATTCACATTGGTGACCATGTACACGTACACGTACACGGGTAGCCCGAGGGCGAATTTCCATCAGTAGTCCATTAGGCCGGTTGAAGTTACATTAAAAAATGATAAACTAGATATACTAGACAATACTAACGACAATAGTAACAAGTAATGGTAATTTCAGATGTAAAAAAGGAAAAAAAACAAGAAAAAGAAAGAAAAACAGGACAATTCATTAGTAATTGTTAAAACGGAGACACAGTTCATTAGTATACTGAGTTACGGATCAGTATACAGTTAGAGGTGGTTGCAGGTTTGGTTAGCTCCAAGCCACAGCTTTGCCTGGCTCTAAAGGAGGCCAAAGTGGGATATTCCCTTATAGTTGGGGGGTAGTATGTTCTATAATGCACTACCTTTAATAGATAATGCATTATGGCTGAAGGAGTTTTTTCTAAAAGGAAAATCACAGTCCCTATTTATAACAGCTCTGGTAATCTGAGACTGTCTGAATTTAATAATATCTAGCAGCGGAGGTGATGCCAGCCATGTACTACTTTGTAGCATATCGAGGGAAATTTACAAAAATGATCAAAGCTCAGTAAGTAATATTCTCTAAGATGTTGCAATGATGATAAGAGACAGTTTTTTTTTAATCTAGAACCATACATAGATACATATCAGCTGGTGGTGCAGTAGTTCAGATGTGAAAGTACTATTTAGTGCAGAAACATCGGAGCTGCTGCATCTGACAGATATCTTCTGATATGCTTAAATTACAAAGATTGAATTTAATTATTTTTGGATATCATTTTAACATGGTTTTTGAAAGAGAGTCTGGATCTTCCAACTCGTCTGTGCCCAAGAACACCCTGATTGAGAAAGCATAGTAATAGTAGAAATATAGTATATATATATATGTATATATAGAATATAACTGTAGAAGGTTGCTTTGACAAGTATGAGCAATCTGTTTATTTTGCATGTAAGATACGATCTACTGAGCCATGTTTGTATCTGTGTAAGAGCTGTTGAGAGAACACATGCTGCCTCCTCAGGATTTTTGCTTGTAAAAATTACAGTGTCATCGGTGTACAACAGGACAACCACATGTAAACAGCATTCAGGTTAATCCTTATTATATTATGAAAACAAAATGGGCCCCATCATGGAGCCTTGGGGGACTCCTACTGAACAACCCATGTAAGCAGAACTAACAGTGCATTGTTCTCTGTGAGACAAGTATGAGTGAAACCAGTTAATAGTTTGAGCAGAAAAATTGAAACATGACAATTTAGATTTTTTTTCACCGTCTATTTGTGATAGATGGTGTCAAAAGCTTTATTTGAATATAGGAATACGGCACCAACACATCCATTTTTATCCAGCTGACATTTGATTTTTTCCATGAACATGGCCAATGCAGTCTCGGTTGAGTGGTGTGTCCAAAACCCAAACTGCATGGGATGTAAATATGTTGGGCTATTGCAGAGGAATTCAATAATTTTGGCAGTTATATGTAGAATGCTAATTGGTCTATAGTTATTTATGTCATATTTGTCTCCAGCTTTAAATACTTGGGTGACTGAGGTCAATTTCCCCTCCTCTTCCTCTTTCTCCCATGGCACCCCCTCCTGGATAAAGAGAGGATGACATCTTTCACATTCGAGAGAAATGAGTCACCGCCAGCGTCTGCATCCTCGCATTCCATAGAGCCAATCCAGTCAATATCTTTCAAAGCTCTGTCCACATTTTCTAGTTGGTTCTTGGGGATTGTCGTATTAATAGTATGGTTGGTTGAAGTATGATATGGATTTTTTGAGCGTTTGACATTTCTAGACAAAAAGATGACATTGTGTTCTGAGTGATCTTTTAAAAGATTGTGGGTGTTTGTGATCCTTGCCTGTTTATTGGTGAGATAAGTCAATTCTGGAGTGAGTGCAATGTGTAATTATGGTGGGTTATTCTATTACCTGAGTGAGGTTCAAGTAATCTGTTATAAACTTGTGATTTGTGTCTGTTTTGTCATTCCAATTGACATTAAATCCCCAAAAAGGAGGATTTCTTTTTTGATTACATAATGTAAGAAGTGCTTTGAGCTGATATAGAAATCCAGAATATCAGTAGTTCTTTTTTTGATAGATGCATATAACTGTCAGATACATCTCGCTCGAAAGGGAGATGTTCAGACCAAGTTATTCTAGTATGATGTTACTCGGCATTATTGGCAGCCAAGCAGATGATCGTCTGCGTCTTTGTGAGTGTGTGAGTGTGGTTCTACAATAAACAAAAGAAAAAGAGAATATCAGCATACAAGTAAATTAAAAACAACCTTCTTAATGCCAGGGATCTCAGAAACAGCAACTCCAACATAGTTCTCTATTACAAAACCATTGTAAACCCTCTGATAATAGTTATAAAAGTGTCATGGTAGTACACACAGAGGCACAATAGTAGTGTAACACCAACAATACTAAGCATCAGCGTGTTTCTAGCAACATTTATGCTAACAAACTGCATTTCAACTAAGTATGCCATTTCAATTCAATTTTTATTTATGGTATCACTTCATAAGAGTTATCTCAAGACACAGTCTACAAGGACCCAACAATTTTAGTTATTCCCACAAGAAATATAGATATAGTAGTTTGTGGTAGTTCATGGCATAGCAGGGCACTGCATGGAATTAAAGGGCACAGCAGGACTTGGCAGGGTACTGCAGAGTTTAGCCTGATGTAACAGGGCATAGCAGGACGTGAAGCAGGACCACGGTGACAGCTGCAACCATGATTTTGGCGCCTCCCTGATCCAAGGGAACATGTTTGGGGAAAAAGAACATAAGGATGCCAGGGACCGACTCCCAGAGCTTGGTTAGTTACAGGTATTTCTGGGACATGGATGCACACAAATGAAAAGATAAAGGAGAGAAGAGCTCAGTGGGTAAAAAAGAAATCCCCCAGCAGCCTAAAACTAACAGCATAATAAAGAGAGACAAGGCAAAGAGAGGAGCCTGGTCAGGCTGTACCGGCCTGCCTCCCTCTAGTTTGATTATATTATTGATTATATGGTAAGGGAATCTGACTACTATGACAAGAAGCAGGTGGGCCGGGCTAGGCAGATGCTGCAACTCCTCACTTACTAACTATAAGCTTTATCAAAGAGAAGACTTTTAAGTTTACTCTTCAATGTGTTGATGGTGTCTGCCTCCCGAACGCAGACTGGGAGCTGGTTCCATAGTAGAGGAGCCTGATAGCTGAAGGTTCTGGATCCCATTCTACTTTTAGGGACTCTTGGAACCAGAAGTAGCTCTGAATTGGAGGATTTATCGTTAACACTGACATATTGAGATCGATAAAATAAATAGGACTTCTTCCTTTAATAGCATCTTATTCCAACAATATCCAAGGTATTAGTTCCGCTTCGGTGCAGCATCCACATCTGAAATCTCAGACCAAACCATCCATGTCCTCGGCCGCTGGTCATCTCAGGCGATATTGCTCTTAAATCAGCAATAATCTTAACCCTGATGTTGTCTTTGGGTCAAATTGACCCGTTTTCCTATATCAATTTTCTTTTTAATGACCCAAAATAACATGATTGATTTCACACAACGCCCTTTGGCAGATACAAATGTCTACTTTCATTATTTTGGAGGTTTTTATTCAATTTTATAGCATTTGGAGAGAAGAAATTTAAGTGGTTTTGAAACAGTATTGAGTAAAAGTTGACATATGCCAGTCTGTGATAAAAAAAAGTGACAAACACTGAAAAAAAAGTGTTGAAAAATGGGACAAAAACATAAGAAAAAGGTAAAAACACTAATAAAAAGCATCAACAAAAGTGATTTTTGGGAAGAAACGGGTTAAATTGACATTGTTATGTGGTCGTTGACAAGGAATACATTTTTATAATCTATGTCTATTTGAGTGTCCATACTGCCATTTGCCACTTTGATTTAATTTTATTTATTTGATTTAATTTAATTTTACTTTCTGTCTCAGACTCTGATGCACACACTTACACACACACACCTAGTGTGCCATGCTGCCTTTGATGTAGGTTTGAGAAGAAAGCCTTCATCAATAAATAAATAGCTGCCTGCAGCAATGATTTATTTCTGGTGTCTTCATTTCAATCACTGATCCATTTTTCATCGAGGTTTCACACATTTATCCTGACGTTTGTGAAGTCCGCTGAACTTTGTATTGTTATTTGACACTTTTTTTTTTTGTTTTCGTATGACGAGGAGTCATCCATTTCACTCACTTGGTGAGTGTGTGTGATGTCTGATCCTAGTGGTGGCACTGACATGGGGGAGAATTCTCTGAGTTTTGGCGGGGTTTCATATTTTACATGGAAAGACATCTGCACTAATAGGCTCTGTGGACGTGTGTCCATCCTGTCTCCTTCAGTTGGAGGACAAGGAAGGTGAGGGGCTCTTTTGGCTGGCCTAGAGAGGAGCGGAGGAGCAAAGGAGCTGGCTTTGAACCAGACTGAGCAATAACAGAGACACTTTTTCATCTTTTAAGATAGATTCTATCTCATTTATTGGACTTTTAATCTGCATTTCAATTCTGTATTTGTAAAACAATGTTGAAAAAAGGGATGAAAAAGTGACCAAAAACATCTGTAAAAAGCTAGAAAAATGTTGACAACAAAAGTGTTTTTTTCTGCTGTTGACGCGAAGGCAACGCAAGGGTTAAAATAATGACGTTTTAATGAGCAAATTCTCAAAAACTCCCCAGTCGAGAAATAAATTGCTCTTACAATCAAAAGTTAAACTCCACCCCTGCAGAGGTGGGTGGAGTAACCAACAACTGAATTCAAGTAAAAGTTTCTTCAGAATAATATGACTCAAGTAAAAGTAAAAAGTAGTCATCCAAATAATTACATGAGTAAGAGTAAAAAGTGCTTGGTTTACTAAATTACTGAGTACCTATTTTTTAACACAAGCATTCAATCAGACAGACAAAAATACAAAATAATCATCTTTAGGCAAATCATGGTTCATCCAATCAATAAAATGATTGTATCCACATCCACATCTTACCACATCAAATTTTCAAATTTGGATGGATACAGGCCGAAGGTTTGAATATAAGACATGTTTTCAGTTATGTCACACTTTTTTGTTAAATACATAATTCCACATGTGTTCATTCATAGTTCTGATGTAAATAGTCATGAAAATAAAGGAAACCCATTGAATTAGAAGGTGTGTCCAAACTTTTGGCCTGTACTGTATATATAAAAGGGGGGGGGGGGGGGACAATGTAGCCTAATGAATCAGAGTAAGAGTTACGCTTTCTTTTTCACAAATCTACTCAAGTAAAAGTAAGTATACTGATTTAAAACTACTCCTATGAGTATAATTTTTTCAAAAACTTTCTCAAGTAAATGTAACGGAGTAAATGTAACTACCCACCTCTGCACCCCTGTGACACACAACATATGTTTTATTGCAATTGTGTGTGATCCTCTTCCTGCATGTGTTCTCAGGATATTGAAGTCGTAGTTCTTTTCCTTCTGTTATTGAATATTTACTGTCAGCATATGTCTTTTGTTGCATGTATTATTAAATCACACACATTTGAACCGGTGTTCTAACTTACTAACTGGTCACAACATGTACATAACTGCTTCTTCCAGTGTCTTTTTTCTTGTATTAAAGGATATGTTTTACCGTTTAACAACCTTTTCTATGACCTCAGTCAGAAATACCCATGCTAAAGTTGATTAAATAATAATGTATCATAAATAAATAAATGTTCTTCCTTTTAAATACAGGGGGCATAAGTATACACCCCCTATGTTAAATTCCCAAAGAGGCAGGCAGATTTTTATTATTAAAGGCCAGTTATTTCATGGACCAGGATACTATGCATCCTGATCAAAATAATTCATAATTTCTGCTTTTTATAACTAAACAAACTTATGTATAATTTGATATAAATGAGGTTTGTTGACCATGAATTCCAAGAACAAGTGTATAAACTGTAACTAAACCAGCTCAGGTTTAAAAAAAAAAAGCACCAAGAGCATGGAAAAAGTAACAAATAAATCAGAAAAGCAACAAAAACATTGGAAAAGCACAAAAAAATGTTCATTTTCAATTTTGACTTGGAAGGACAAGAAAGACAAAAAAGGTGCTAAAATAACAATCATTAAGAGAACGGCTTGTTTATTGCTAAGGCCATCTGTTCAAAATTAAATGATTTAATAATATAGTAATAACTATAACTTACAACAATAATGTTTTTCACTGGTAAATTGCTGTTGAATGACAAAAACAACCACCAGATGGGAAAGAGGTATTTTACAAAAACTTTGAATGCACCGCGAGGCTACCAGTTTCAAGTGAACGCACCATCAACGGCAGCTGCACACTTCATAACATCCCGCTGTTGGGTCTCGGTACCCAACCCCACACACAAGTGAGGCCCTTATTCCACTAAATAAGCAATTAGGCTCCCAAATTATGTTTAATATAAGAACAATATCATGTAATTTGATTTTAAAATATATTTTAGGGGTGAGGAGAAAAGTATCCTTTGGATGCATGATGTCCTGCTATAGAGATAAAAAGGTCCAATCTCCATGTGACAACATGTACAGTCCTTAAAAAAACTGTGGGAACTGTATACCTTATCAATAAACCATAACAGAACTTAAAGCACTGATAATGCACAAAAAAATGCCTTTTCAAGGCTGTTGGAATTAAGTAGGAAATGAGAAGAGTACAAAGGGAGATCAAAACCAAAATAAAGTAATTTGCGAAGCAGCCTAAAGGGATGAGACAGCGTCACACTTCAAGAAGGACAGAGAAAGCCTGGCAGGGTTTACAGACTGTTACAGGATAGAAACCCAAAGGACAATTTATCTCATTTACTAACGAGCAGGACCTTGTCAATGATATAAAAAAGCTTTTTGTTGTAGATTCCACACCAAGGATTTTAGAGTAGAGCAAATGAGAGTAACTAAAAGTGGATAAGACACTTTTTTCTTTAGAAATCTGTGTGCTAATTAATAAATGCACCCGCACCTCTAGCAGCAGGAGAAGGACATGTAGCTCGCCTATTAATTTTAACCGTTGACTTGGCACAGTTGGGGTGATGACACGGAGGGTTCTGGCAAAAAAAGAAAAGAAATGAGGGGTCAGGTGGCAAAAATGTTGAAGCTGGCTCTAGAGGTGTGCAACAGGGACGCCACTAGGGTTGAAAGACAGGGGGGGGGGGGGGGGGCTTAGCTCCGAGACTATGCAAAACCTTTCCCTTGCAAAATCTTACTCACAAACTCTAATGTTAGCTTTTGGAGGGCTGCTGAGTTCTTCTTTAGGCTAAGACTTAACCGCTATCTGTCTGTCTGTGTGAATGTGTGGTAAAGTAATACCATATCTAACTCATATCTCTATTAGATAAGTTGCAGGTCAAAATTATTACGATTTAATTACTAGGGGTGTTACAATACACGTATTTGCATTGAACCGTTCGGTACAAGGCTTTCGGTTAGGTGCGCATTACAAACCGAACAATTCGTTGGACTAATCCAATTTCATTTAGAAAAAGAAGAGCTTAAATTGTGTGAAATATAATGTTCTAAATAATGCTGCACTCAACGACTAAACAGGCAACATGTCTGCCCTTCCCGCTCCTAAAGAAAAACCATTCAATTTTCAATTTCAATTCAATTCAATTTTATTTGTAGTATCAATTCATAACAAGCGTTATCTCGAGACACTTTACAGATAGAGCAGGTCTAGACCACACTCCAGAATTTACAAGCACCCAACAGGTCTAGTAGTTTCCTCCAGAGCAAGCAACAGTGCGACAGTGGCGAGGAAAAACTTCCTTTTAGGCAGAAACCTCGGACAGACCCAGGCTCTTGGTAGGCGGTGTCTGACGGGCCGGTTGGGGTTAGTGGAAATAACAAAAATAGAAAAAATAGTAGTTTGTAGCAGTTCTTTGTAGTAGTTTATGGCATAGCAGGGCACTGTGCGGCATTACAAGGCACAGCAGGACGTAGCAGGACGTAGCAGGACGTAGCAGGACGTAGCAGGGCCCAGCAGAGTGTAGCAGGATGAACATGGTATCACAGAACGTGTAGCGGGACCATGGCGACAGCTGCTACCATGAATTTGGAGCATCTCTGATCCGAGGGAACACGCTGGGGAAAAAAGAACATAAGGACTCCGGGGAATGCCTCCCCAGAGCTAGGTTAGTAACACGCATTTCTGGGACATGGATGCACATAAACGGGAAGATAGAAAGATAGAGGAGAGAGGAGCTCAGTGTGTCAAAGAAAGTCCCCCAGCAGTCTAAAACTATTACAGCAAAACCAAGAAAGACAGGGTAAAGAGAGGAGCCTGGTCGGGCTAGAACTCTCCCCAACCGGATCGGGCTGTATGCCAAGTCTCCCTTTAGTTTTATTATAACTAATAAACACTCTCCCCCAGTCAGGCATGATACACTGAACTAGCTCGTTGCAATATGCAAGGATCCTATTCAAAGTACGTCTGAATTTAAGAACCAGAGGGCAAGATAAATAGAAGTTCTAGTATGTTCAGTATGTACAGTGGCTAGAATAAGTTTCCACACCCAGGCTAAAGTTGATTAAAAAGAGGAATGAAAAAATCTTTTGGAAATTGATCTTAATGCCTTTAATTCTTAATATTTAGGAAAATCCAACCTTTTAAGGACACCAATTTTCTTTGTGAATGAATAATTTATTGTAAATAAATAAATATTCTTCCTTAAAATACATATATACATATATATAATATATGTAACATAATATATGTTAAATTCCCATAAAGGCAGGTACATTTTTACATTGATTTGCATTGAGAGGTGATCTCATGGAAAGTACCTAATGCCTCGCTGTACATGGTGAATGGTATGTTGTTGTGGGTTGGGGTTTTTGTTTGGGGTTATTTTCCCATTTTTGACCTTCCCTGTGTCTTCGTCCCGGTTTTCTCCCTAGTCTGGTGTCATAGATCCTGTCTTATGTTTCCCTGTGTGTGTTTGTTATGCTGCTGCTTTATTTTGGCGGTCAGCTTCCTGTCTTGTCTTGTCTTGTCTTGTCTAGTCTAGCTTTACTTTGTTTGTCTGATTGTCTTGCCCCGCCCTAATGTGATCCACCTGACGTCTCACCTGTTCCCCGTTACCTCGTTACCTCTTGTATTTAACCCCAGTGTTTCCTTTGTCTCTTGTCGGATCATTCTGTTTGTTCGCCTGTCAGCACGTCGCTTTGTCCCAGTGTCCCTGATTTTGTTCCTGTTTCCTTGGTCCTGGTGATTATACGTTTTGCCTTTTTTTTGGATGTTTGCTTTTTGCCTTGTATTCTGGGTGGTTCGTTTTGTTGAGGCTTACTTTGTGTTTTTTGGACAATAAACCCCTGGTTACTACCCGCCTGCCTGCCTGCTGTCCTCATCTCTGCATTTGGGTCCAATCCCCACTCCTCCATAACATAATGATCCGAACAGCTATGGACCCAGCAGCCTTCGAGGATTTGGACAGGCTGGAGTATGCCGTTGGCCGGTTCGTCGTCGAGCTGGGGAAAACCACGGACGTGGGGCGCCGACTTATCATCTGTTCCCTGATAAGAAACGCTGTGACAAGCAAGCCCGGGCTCTTTGAGGTCCCAGGCATGAAGACCCTACTCCGGGAGGTTTACCAGCTGGAAGCTAGCCTGCAGGTCATTCTTACCCCCACCAGCGAGCTGGCGCCTAGTGTTCCAGACCCCCAGCTGACGACGACCGCCGCCGCGGAGCCCCAGCTGACAACTTCCACCGCCGCGGAGTTCCCCCGGCTGACGACTGCCGCCGCCGCGGAAGATCCCCAGCCGCCAGCTTCCGCCATTGAGGCGGATCCCCAGCCGCCGACCCCCGCCGTCGAGGCGGATCCCCGGCCGCCGACCCCCGCCGTCGAGGCGGACTCCCGGCCGCCGACCCCCGCCGTCGAGGCGGACTCCCGGCCGCCGGCTCCCGCCGTAGAGGCGGACTCCCAGCCGCCGGCTCCCGCCGTTGAGGCGGACTCCCAGCCGCCGGCTCCCGCCGTTGTGGCGGACTCCCAGCCGCCGGCTCCCGCCGTTGTGGCGGACTCCCAGCCGCCGGCTCCCGCCGTTGAGGCGGACTCCCAGCCGCCGGCTCCCGCCGACGAGGCGGTCCCCCAGCCGCCGCTGACCGGCGCCTTGGACTCTAGGCCGACTTACTCCTCTGAACTTGGCCAGGTACTCAGCGTCACTGAACCCCGGCTGGCGCTCGGTGGTCCTGGTCCCCGGCCGATGGCCATCCTTTGTGGCCCTCGGTCGGCGGTTGGCGTCCCCGACCCCCAGCCGGTGTCTGGGCCTCTGCCCTCTCGGGGCACTGGCTCCCGGGGTCACCCTGGTCTCGGCTCCAGGGGTCCCCTGGGACCCAGTCCCCTGTTTTCCTCAGGTCCTGGTCCTAGGCCCAGGTCCTCAGGAACCCCTGTCTTTCCTGTCCTAGCCTCTCCTAGTCCTAGTCTCCCTAGTCTCGTGTCTGTCCCTGTCTCTGTTCCAGTCTTTGTCCCTGTCCCGGTCACTGTCTCTGTCCCCGTCACCCTTCCTGTTCCCGTCTTTCTTCCTGTCCCCGCGTCCACCCCATCCAACTTCGTTCCCACACCTGATCCGTCTGTAGTCTCGCCGTCTCCGTCCGTCCCATCTAAAACTGCCCCTGAACCCGACCCCTCTGTCTCCATGCTGTCCGTCCCGTCTATGACCGCGTCTTTCCCACCTGTTTGTTCCGAGTCTAGCCCGTCCCCCAGTGAGATTCCTAGTACGCCCCCCCGTGGGCTTTTTCGTATCCCTCGTGTGCCTCTCCGTAGGCTTTCTCGTATTCCTCGTGCTCCTCGTGCGCCCTCTGCTGGGCTTTTCCGTGCGCCCTCCAGTGGGCTTCTTCGCGTGCCTCTCTGTAGGCTTTCCCGTATCCCTCGTGCTCCTCGTGCGCCCTCTAGCGGGCTTTTCCGTGGGCTACGTCTGGCGCCCTCTCGTGGAGAATTTCGGTATACCCGCTCTCGGGTCCCTAGTGCGCCCTCTCGTGGGCACCCTTGTACATCCCCTCGCGCCTCGTAATGCCCTTTCCTTGGTCTATCTCCGGTGCCAGTGTTCGTTAGTCACCCATACTCCCTGTGTCTCTGTATATTTCTCCCTTTTTCTGTTTGTTTCTCTTTGTCCCTGGGTCGGTGTCTCCCCCGCTTTGTATGGACACAGTTGATCAGGTGAAAACTTATGAGATCATGGAAGTTGTTTCAGAAATGTGAATGTCTGTTCTTCTTCTTTCAAGTCTAGTGTAGTTTTTAGCTTCTAAATCCAGAGAGCCTTCTGTTTTGTGCGTGTTTTTAGGGAGAGATAATGGTAAACGTGTGTATGTATGTGTACCATGCTCTCTTCATTTCTCTGTTTGTACGCCCAGTACAGGCTCTACAACTCTAGTAATTACATTGTTACTGTATGTATATGTGTATATATGTATGTGTGTATATATGTGTATGTGTATATGTATGCATACGTGTGTATATTTGTGTGTGTGTGGTGTGTGTATATATATATATATATTACTGTTACCGGGATCCTGCATGTTTATATATGCATCTACATGAGTTGTTATGTCTTAAGATCCTATCGTTCTTTACAGTGTTTGCTTTCAGCCAACCCTTGCTGTTTTGCCTTTTTGTTTTTTGTATCTTTTTGTGTTGTAGCCAAACATCGTCCTTCTTCTAGCTTCTCTGGTGGCACTCTGCTCTCTGTCCCCCACCTGTCTCGTTTAGTTTTTTCTGTCCCTGTGTTGGCATCCCCCTCGTTTTGTCCCTCTCTTTGGTCTAGTCACGTCTCATTCTGTCCCCAGTCTTCTTGCTCTGTCTCTTTTTTTTTTTTGCTGTCTGCCTGTCTTCTCTGTGTATCTCCCGTTCCGTCTTCCTTCTGGTTGCCTGGTCTCATTGTTGTTTTTTCCCTCTCTGCTTTGGTCCCTGTCTGTCCCGCTCCCTTGTTATCTCTTTCCGTGTTTCACTCCCTGCCCCTACCTCCCTGCGTTTTCCTCTTTTCCTTTGTTTGTCTGTCTGACCCCTCACCTGTCTCTCTCTCTGTTCACTGTCTGTCTCTCCCTTTCTTCCATCGCTCTGTCTCTCGTGCTTTTTGTGCCTGTCTATCTTGTTCTTTGTCCCTCTCGCTTCCTTGTTTTCTTTTTGTTTTGTGTGGGTGTCTCTCTCTTTCCCTGTGTCTGTCCTGCTCTCTGGGTTTCAGTCCCTTTTTCTGCCTGTTTGTGTGGGTGACTCTCCCCGTTCCTCTCTGTTCTAGTGTTTTTTGCCTTTCTATCTGGGCTGCGCTGTACCTGTCCCTGCTTGCTTCTCCGCTCCTTTTTTCTGTTCTTCTCCTCCTAGTCCTCTCTTGTCTTCATCCTCGCCCCTTCCCGATTACTCGTCTCAATCGCACTGTCTCTCTTGCTTTTTGTATCTGTCTGTCTTGCTCTCTGTACTGTATCTGTCTGTCTTGCTCTCTGTGCTTCTCCCTCTTTCGGTGTGGCTCTGTGTCTCACTGTCTTTCTGGTTGTATCAGTCTCTCCCATGTCTCTCTTGGTCCCTGTGTCGGTCTAGTTCACTCTGTCTCTGCGTCTTGCTGTCTCTTCCCCTTTCTATGTCTGTCGGTCTTGCACTCTGCGTCGCTGTCCCTTTCTCTCCCCCTGTTTGTTTGTGTGTAGCTCGCTCTCTTTCCGTGTGTCTCTGTCTCTTGCTCTCTGTGTCTCTCTCCGTCTCCCCGTCTCTCTCTGGCTCTCTCTCTGTGCCTGCCCCTAGTTCCTTTTCGGCTCCCTTTCTCTGTCCCTCTCCTCCAATCCCTTGCTGTCTTTGGTCCTCGCCCTGTCTCCATTGCTCTGTCTCTGTTGCTCCCTATGTCTGTCTTCTCTGTGTCACTCTCGCTCTGTTTGATATCTCTGTCTGTCTCTCTCTTTCTTTCTGTTGGTTGTCTCTGTTTCTCCCGGTCGGTTTTGCTCTCTGTCCTGGTGTCTTTTCCCCTGTCTTTTTCGTTCCCGGTGTCTGTCTGTCTGTCTGTCTGTCTGTCTTGTCCTCTGTCTCTCTCTCATTCGGATTGCTGTTTGTCTCTCTCTGTCGCTCTCTCTCCTTCTATGTGGGTCTCTGTGGTTCTACCGCTCTGTCTCTTTCTCCTCCTCTGTCTTGTTCTGTGTCTTTCTGTGTCCCGCTCGCTCTCTCCCTTTGTCCCTACCCTTTGTCCCTCCTCGGTCTTTTCTCCTTTGGTCCCTCGCTCGCTACTGGTCTCAGCCCTTGTTCTGGACTTCTTTGTGCTCTCCGTTAGTGCCTTCTCTTTGTCTGGTCTTCTGTCCTTTCCTTTCTCCCCTCCTGCGTCCTCTAGTCTCAGTCTTGTTCCTCCTTCGCACTTTCCTTCGTCTCCTTTCCCCATCTCCTCTTCCTTGGTCTCCTTCTTCCGGTCGCTCCCTCCTCCTCTGTCCCTCTCTCGCTCCCTCCTTCTCAGTCCCTCCCTCCTTTCCAGTCCCTCTCTCGCTCCCTTGTTCCTTCCTCTTCGGTCCTGCTCCTGTCTCCCTTCAATCCCTCGTTGTGCCTCTTCCTTGTTCCCAGGTCTGGCTTACTTTGTCCGTGCTCCCCTATGCCCTTGTCCCCCGTGCTCCGAGTTTTCCTTCTGTCCCCTTGTTTCTCCGTCCCTTGGCCCCTCTCTTCCAGTGTCTTCCGCCCTTACTGGGTTGTTTTTTGTTCTCTTTTGGGTTTTTGTTTGGGGTTTTTGACATCTGGTATCTGTCTTTGGGGGGGGGTTCTGTTGTGGGTTGGGGTTTTTGTTTGGGGTTATTTTCCCATTTTTGACCTTCCCTGTGTCTTCGTCCCGGTTTTCTCCCTAGTCTGGTGTCATAGATCCTGTCTTATGTTTCCCTGTGTGTGTTTGTTATGCTGCTGCTTTATTTTGGCGGTCAGCTTCCTGTCTTGTCTTGTCTTGTCTAGTCTAGCTTTACTTTGTTTGTCTGATTGTCTTGCCCCGCCCTACTGTGATCCACCTGACGTCTCACCTGTTCCCCGTTACCTCGTTACCTCTTGTATTTAACCCCAGTGTTTCCTTTGTCTCTTGTCGGATCATTCTGTTTGTTCGCCTGTCAGCACGTCGCTTTGTCCCAGTGTCCCTGATTTTGTTCCTGTTTCCTTGGTCCTGGTGATTATACGTTTTGCCTTTTTTTTGGATGTTTGCTTTTTGCCTTGTATTCTGGGTGGTTCGTTTTGTTGAGGCTTACTTTGTGTTTTTTGGACAATAAACCCCTGGTTACTACCCGCCTGCCTGCCTGCTGTCCTCATCTCTGCATTTGGGTCCAATCCCCACTCCTCCATAACAGTATGTGATTATTTGGGGGGTAACCCTAACCCCTGTATTTTAAGGAAGAACATTTATTTATTTACAAAACGTTATTCATTCACAAAGAAAATCCTTAAAGGTTGGATTTTCCAAAATGTTTTGAATTTAGGCATTAAGATCACTTTCCAAAATATGTTCTTTTATTCCTCTTTTTAATCAACTTCAGCACGGGTGTGTAAACTTATTCAAGCCACTGTACGTATGTATAGCCGAGACTAAATTTAAGCACCATCTACATACTTGTTTAATTTATTATGCGGATGACACACAAATTTACATAACCTTATCGCCAGGGGACTATAGTCCAATACAAAAACTGACTAAGTGCGTCGAACAAATTAACGGCTGGATGTGCCAGAACTTTCTGAAATTAAATGAAGGAAAAACTGAGGTGGTTGGATTTGGAGCAAAAGAGGAACGATTAAAAGTCTGCGCTCAGCTTCAAACAACAATGTTAAAAACAACAGACAAAGCCAGAAATCTTGGTGTAGTCATGGACTCAGACCTGAACTTTAACAGCCACATTAGGACAATTACAAAGTCAGACTACTATCACCTTAAGAATATATCAAGGGTTAAAGGACTTATGTGTCAACAGGATTTGGAAAAACTTGTCCATGCCTTTATCTTCAGTAGACTTGACTACTGTAACGGGGTCTTTACAGGTCTCCCTAAAAAATCAATCAGACAGCTATAGCTGATTCAGAACGCTGCTGCTCGAGTCCTCACTAAGACCAAGAGACTGGATCACATCACTCCAGTTCTGAAGTCTTTACACTGGCTTCCTGTGTCTCAAAGAATTGATTTCAAAGTACTCTTGCTAGTTTATAAATCACTAAACGGTTTAGGACCAAAATACATTTCTGATCTGCTACTACACTATGACCCCCCCAGACCTCTCAGGTCATCTGGGACAGGTCTACTTTCTGTCCCCAGAGTCAGAACTAAACAAGGTGAAGCAGCATTCAGTTTCTATGCTCCTCATATCTGGAATAAACTCCCAGAAACCTGCAGATCCGCTGCTACTCTCGGTTCTTTTAAATCAAGGCTGAAGACCTTTCTTTTTGATGCTGCCTTTCTTTAAATGAATGCTCATTTCTTTAAATTTCTTATGCTGCACTGTAACTTTTATTCTTGTGTTTTATGTGTCTATTTTTTAACTGTCCATGTGTTTTACCGGTTTTTAATGCTTATGATTTTTAACTGTTTTTACTTGTGTTTTATCTGTTTAACTGATTTTGTGTAAAGCACTTTGAATTGCCCTGTTGCTGAAATGTGCTCTACAAATAAAGCTGCCTTGCCTTGACTTGCCCTATTACAGCAAATTAATGTAGAAGATTAAGTTGGTGAGAATATAGCATATATAATATCATGAAATAATCTACTTGAGGCTATGCCTTGTGGCCTCGACCTGCCAACAGATGCATGTTAGAAGAAAACAACCCCCCCCCCCTACTTCAATGACCTCAATCAAGCCCCCTCCCTAAGAATCAGTTGCCCTGCCAAACTCCTGCTTCTCTCTCTCTTTTTTTCTCATTCTCTTTCCTCTCTCTCAGTTTTTTTAATTTCATGTTGCTTTATTGGCATGACAAAAAATCCCTCTGTGCTGCCAAAGCATGAGCACAACCATACATATAAACAACAACGAGGAGCAAATACATCTGATATAATAATACAAGAAAACAGGATACTTATGATATAATTGTAGATACTAATAATAGATACTAATAGATACTAATGACAAATTATGTGCATCTCTCTCTCTCTTTCTCTCTCTCGCTGGAATTGAAGGACATACTGGTACAATAGCATTAACAATGACAGTATGATATTTACAGACTGATATTGTTTTATTGGAGATAGCAGGCTGTATTAATGGGAAAGAATAGAGTGCTTGGGATATCTTACTAAGAGAGAGAGCCATTTATTGTGTTTCACTCATTTACACTAGACAGTTGTTTTCTAAACAACTAAAACTAAAATATTCCTTTATCTTTACCTCAAGTAAATGTAGCTAAAGTGAAACAAGTAAAAGTCATGAATAACTTACAATTTCACTCTGTGTCACTCACTGTGTGTGCGGTACATAGACTGTATACTATAGGCCTACAGTACATGGTGTACCATGCACCATGCACTGTATATTAACAGTCTATGGTTGCAACCTTAGACTATATATTAACAGTCTATGGTGAAAACTGCCAGTTTGAACCAGTGAGAAGAGACAAGACGGTGCCGTTGACTCCTTGTACTTCAATTTCAATTCAATTCAATTTTATTTTATAGTATCAATTCATAACAAGAGTTATCTCAAGACACTTTACAGATAGACCACACTCCAGAATTTACAAGGACCCAACAGTTCTAGTGGTTTCCTCCAGAGCAAGCAACAGTGCAACAGTGGCGAGGAAAAACTTCCTTTTAGGCAGAAACCTCGGTCAGACCCAGGCTCTTGGTAGGCGGTGTCTGACGGGCCGGTTGGGGTTAGAATGAAGAGTGGCAATAAGTAGTTCATAGCATAGCAGGACGCTGTGCGGCATTACAAGGCACAGCAGGACGTAGCAGGACGTAGCAGTACTTCAGTCTAACTTTCGACTCTCCAGCTTTTTTGTAGCTGGTTATGTTATTTGTTGGTTCTTATGAATTTGGATAGCTTTAATGATAGTGAGATACTTGCCACATTTGCATTTTGAGTGATAAATCGGCGAAAACATTTTATTTCTCGGATTTACTGCTTTGTTTTAATGCTGCCTGGCGTTCTCTCTCTTCAGTGATTCTCTACCTTGTTTGTCCACATACTGTTACTGTGTAGGAAAAGTGATCCGTTTCCTACTGGAAAGTCCGCTTTTTCAAAACATGGCTCAGTTCAAAATTTAATTTCAAAACAAAAGTCCTCCTCTCTCGTCATGATTCAACATCAGATCATTTATTACCAGCCTGTCAGAAGGTCTCTAAAACACCGTCATTTTGACCAGTTGACAGGGCACAACAACACCCATGGATGGTGAAGGAAGATTGATTCCACGTAGTGAGTGATAAAAATCAAAATATTTTCTTATGATTGGGGGTGTTCCTCAGCCCCCCTAAATATGCCTAACGATATTAGACTGTAAACGATTAAAATGTCTCCATAAACATCTGCCTTTACAGAGATTGTTGGTGTTGTGCTACAATGCACATTCTATCAGTTGCAGTTCTAGGGTTTTCCCTGCATACAACTACAAATGATAAAGCCGCTGCTGTATCAAAATCTCCCCAAATGCAATAACCTCGGTATCTCTACTTCAAGCGGTCAGAGTCGGCAATCAGTGGTGATCAGGATGCATAGTAGTGTAATGTCATGTATACTTTATTAAACCTGCAAGGGGGAATTACAATTAATAGTATCCTGGATCCATGAAATAACTGGCCTAGCTTAATAGCTGGTTTGATTTGCATTGGGAGATGATCTCATGGGAAGTTCCCCATGCCTATCTCAAGGTATGGTGAAGGGTGTGTGAAGATAGGGGGGGGGGTTATAATATCCTGGATCCCTGAAATAACTGGCCTTTAAAAATATAAATGTGCCTGCCTCAATGGAAATTTAACAGGGGTGTGTATGCTTATGCCCTCTGTATTTTAAGGAAGAATATATATTTAAAAATACTTTATTCCTCCACAAAAAAAAAAATAGGTGTCCTCAAAAGGTGGGGTTTTCCGAAACTTTTGGAATTAAGCCAATTTCCAAAAGATGGTTTTTATTCCTCTTTTTAATCAACTTTAGCATGGGTGTGTAAAGTTATTTTAACCACTGTATGCTCCCTATGTATCCCTAGACCCATAGACATTGCCACAGTCAGTTATTGGTTTTTTAAAATCTCATGTTTCACACAACGTTGGGCACAATACACACAGAGGAGAGCAAGATGAAGATAAGATAGGGGAAGATAAGTCACGTTGTAAGCCTACCGGTTACAAACAGGATTGCCAATGAATGACAATAACAATTTTTGGGGGTTTTAGCTGAACCAGATAAGAGAATATTCAGTTAAAATAGATTCTGTGATGCAGTTTTGCCCTCATTCTCTTAAGTTTGCTGGCAGTCATGTAATGAGCCCTGGTGTGTTTTATGCAGAGTTGCACTGACCTGGACTCTGTTTAAAAAAAAAAAACCTTTTAAATGTCAGCAAATGGTCAAATGGCAACTTAGAAAGAAATGTCATCATACCTAAACATCAGAATAGGTCAATTCATTCTGGAGAGACAAGGTTTATTGTACATGCAAAAATATTTACAAAGACTTTGGAGATTAGACTTCATCATTATACTTATAGTTTATAGTATATAGGGGTAGAGAACCATCAGACCCCCCCTCCCCCCCGATGGAATCTAGACACCGGTGGTGGCGACGAGGAGTCCGAAGACCAGACCAAAGGAGGCTCCGGACCGGTCAGCTGGAGTAGATGACTGGAGGTGGAAGGGGGGGGGAGCACTCTTTGTCTGAAACAGCTGATAGCAAAGGGAGAAAAAGATTTTTCAAAGCAGGGTTGTGACTCTGTGATTGGCCCTAGCAACATGAGTAAGATTCTGATTGGTTTAGTAGGAAGGTGAACAGCTGATTCGATTTAGGTAGAGAGCATTGATTGCCTGAAAGAAGTTACTGCTGTAAACGCAACAAAACACACATAACAAACAATTTTAAGTGTTAACATTAATAAACAGCTGACCATTTCAATTGGTGTTATGGTTCTTTAAATAACAGCTTTCTCAATCTCAAATCTTGACCAGCCAGGATGAGTGGACACTTTACCCTGCTCTGCACATAGCACACCCATGCTGACATGTTGAATTACAAATGGGCCCCTCCACTCCCTTACAGAAACGTGAGTTATTTCTGCTAAAAATGATTATTGGCATTCACATTGCAGGCTGAAGGCTACAAACAACTAATTTGATTTAGTAATGAGACCCTATGATGGCCGCACTAGCAGCCACACATGGCAACAGCTCATGGTGGTAACTCTTTTGTTTTGAGCACATTATACAAAATAACTGGACACACATTTAGTTTTACAAACTGTTTATTAGTTATTTGACTTAGTTTCTATTCAGGTGCACACATTTAGTTTACTTTGTCAATTTAGCTAATGTTGGGTTCATTATTTTTAAGTTACATTTTGGGAAATAATACCTTTTTCCTTTGAGTTGCCAGTTCCGGGGAAGTTGCCGTTGGAGGTCGTTGGTGGAAAGACAAAGGACCTCCAACTGATCGGAAGCTGTTTAAATGACGTTAAGGATAATTGGATTGCACCATGTTTACCCATATCATTGGGGTGGCAGAGGATTTTACTTTTGAGTTGTTCTTTTCTTTGTTAGTTATATTTATAGTTGGTTATGATTATTTGGTCATTTATCCTTTGGTTATATTGGGTAGTATTGGGTTAAGATAAGTTGTAGTCATTTGGTTTGGTTATTTATGGTGTTAGTCTATTCCCCCCTTTGTGTCAGAATGGCCTTGTCAGCACTATATATGTTTCCCTCATGTCTCAGTATGGAGGTCTGTTTGATTATGTTACCTGGGTTAAAGTTCTGTTAAGTTGACCTCTTATGGGCCCAGGACTTTCTGTTTTTTGAAAATAAAAACGTGTGTTTTTTTAAAAATTTACCTAGTGACTCCTCATGCCTGCTAGCTTGGTCCCCCACAGACCTTTTTTTATAAAAAACAAACATCAAATGACCACTCAAAAGTTGACTAAAAATCAAGTCTGGGTTTACAGTGAATTGTGTCAAAGCTTCACATTGTCACATTACTCAAAGGAGTTTGTACCACTATTGGTGTAATGGCTGAAGTGCTTTCATCTTGATTTCGGACACTTACTTTGTGTAGTGGTTTGGGGAGTAAGCTTTGCACCCTGTTGGCTCTTGAACGCACTTCGATTAGACCACATTAGCTCGTTAGCTGAGCTGTTTCATCATGGTTGCCTCTTGGCTTTTTCTCTCCTGTTGGTTGCCACATGGGACTACACTGAGTTGTATATTTTTCAGCAGTCTACTTCCTGCCTGACTGTTGTCTGCTTGGACCTGGAGGGCATTCCAAGCTCTCTTGCCTGTAGTGGGTGTGATGAATGCTCCCTTGGCCTGAGTACATTTGAGTATGGTATGATCTGTTGATAAGGAGTTGAGATCAGAAGACGATGATGGAGACTTCAAAGATGCGAGTCCAAGGATTTTAGATAATTTGCTGCTTTATTCAAACAGTGAACAAACTTCATGACACAGTACACACAATACAAGAGAGACCATTGACCATCAGAATATAGTCTTCTTGTTCTGCAGGGGTCAGTTAATCTATTTCTGTGAGACAGAGTTACCTTTGAAACAACTCCTAATTTGTGAGACACTTCTACTCGTTTACACATTCTGATCTATTCCTGCAACCTAGTGTCCACTTCATGCTGACTCTGCCCTGAAAGCTCCCTCTGAATGGTTAACATTTTAACTCTTACATGCATAAACATCAACCTACCTGGTATGATCACTGTCTGAGCTATATGTTATTCCACATTGAGCTTATGTTTCCATGACACTCTGGAAGGATGGGACGGTGGGTTTAAGAAAAAGACGGATGGTTGGGTTTAGAAACATGACATGCGGGACACTATCCACAGTCTGGATAGTTAGGAAAAGAAACTGGACGGTTGGGTTCAGGAAAACAACAAGGGGACGATTGGGTTCAGGAAAACAATAACGGATGGTTGGGTTTAGGAAAACCAAAACGGGATGGTTGGGTTTAGGAAAACAATAACGGGGCCGTTCAGGAAAACAATAACGGGACGGTTGGATTTAGATTGGGTCAGGTTGGGTTCAGGAAAACAACAATGGGACGGTTGGATTTAGATTGGGTTCAGGTTGGGTTCAGGAAAACAACAATGGGACGGTTTGGTTCAGGAAAACAATAACGGGACGGTTGGGTTTAGGTTGGGTTCAGGTTGGGTTCAGGAAAACAATAACGAAACGGTTGGGTTTAGGTTGGGTTCAGAAAAACAATAACTGGACGGTTGGGTTTAGGTTGGGTTCAGGAAAACAATAACGAGACGGTTGGGTTTAGGTTGGGTTCAGGAAATCAGTAACGGGACGGTTGGGTTTAGTAAAAGCAGAAAGCGATGGTTGGGTTTAGAAACATGACACGCAGAACACTATCCACAGTCTCCTGGTGAAAGTCCTGTGTTTGTTGGATTTGCGTCCTTTTACACTACTCGCTACCGTAGTCGCTCTTAGTGCTATGTCATCTTCAAACCCGGTGTAACTGGGGTTTGGTGCCTTCCTCAAGGGCACCTTGAGCTGGCCAGGAGGGGAACTGGCATCTCTTTAGCTACCATCCAACTCTGTACTTCGGTCCGTACAGGGACTTGATTCAGGGACCCTGCGGTTCCTAACCCAACTCCCTACGGACTGAGCTGGCCACCTTTACTGAATATTATTATAGCTCTGGACTCTCCTCCTTTGAAGTGGCTACGAGTAGCTGATTGCTTGGCAATTATTTCTTCCCACCTCTATCTGCTGAGTATAACTTCTGCTTTGGTGTTCTAGAGTCAATTAATTTAGGCCTTTGACTTGCAGCTTTTTGTAGACTGCTACAACAGCACTCCGTAAAACCAGCTGCAGAGCTTCGAGTCTTGGCTTCACTTCACTGGCTTTTTTTCTACAGAAAGGTATTTGAAAGCAAACAACCTGATAAAAGCTTTTGCCAAAGGCGTAGGGTTAGCCATTTAATATCAAGGGGCTTTGATGACACTTAGGACTCAAGATTATCTATTGTGGCCCTTGATTCTT
>NW_022604661.1:0-12005 GCF_008692095.1 Etheostoma spectabile | reverse complement strand
ATTTTTAGTAAAAAGAATATATAGGACATTTTCCTATCCACAATTGTCATTTCAGATTTATTTTTACTAGCCATAATTTTAATTTGGATCGGTAATTTTGCAAGATGGCGCTGTGTCGTGCGGCAGCCTGTTGCAGCAGCTCCTGATTGTATGCGTGCTTTGTGTGTTTTAGTCACTTTATTTTATATTTTTATTCTTTAAGTGTTGTAATCTGTGTTAACGATGGGGCCTGTAATTTTGGAACTTTTCTTTAGTTTTATTCTTACTTTGGTGGTTTTGTTACTTCATGTTACGCTCACGGCAGCGGCACTATTGTTTACACACGCGATCAGCTGATTGCGCTGTGTGGACCTGTGCTGCTGCCGGGGGCCAAACATGAAATACCGATGGAGCTACGAAAGAGACGCCGGGGTTGTAGAGGAGGAATAAACGGAAGGAAAAAAGAAGAAAACACAGGGCCTGCCGTCCCAGCGATCATTATGGGGAACGTACGGTCTCTGGGAATAAGACGGACGAACTAGCAGCGCTCATCAGAACCCAGAGGGAGTTCCGCGAGTGCAGCATACTGTGTTTTACCGAAACATGGCTGCACTCGCACATCCCGGACTATGGTGTGGCGGTACCCGGCTTTTTGACCTTCGGGCGGACAGGAACGTTACAGAAAGCGGTAAGAAGAATGGAGGGGGGGTTGCACTGTATGTGAGTGAAAGGTGGTGCAACCCGGGACATGTGAATGTGAAGGAACGTTTCTGTAGCCCGGACATTGAACTGCTGGCTGTGGGTTCCGTCCGTACTATTTACGAGGGAGTTTACGTCCGCCATAATGACGCGGTCTACATCCCCCGTCTGCTGATGCGGAGGCAGTGCTGACATCATTAACACCACGGTCTCACGACTACAGACG
This sequence comes from Etheostoma spectabile, assembly GCF_008692095.1. NCBI lineage: Eukaryota > Metazoa > Chordata > Actinopteri > Perciformes > Percidae > Etheostoma > Etheostoma spectabile. Next base: position 11,101 of record NW_022604661.1, on the reverse strand, counting down.
CAGCAGCCAACGCCTTCATCGCTATCTCTGGGGATTTTAATCATGCTTCTCTGGATAAATCCCTCCCGGACTTTAAACAATACATTAACTGCCCCACTAGAGAGACAATAAAACTTTGGACCTGCTGTATGCAAATGCTAAGGATGCATACAGTGCCACTGCCCTTCCCCCCCTTGGCAAATCAGATCACAATCTTGTCATGTTGTCTCCTGTGTATGTTCCTTGTGTGTCCGCGCAGCCTGTCCACAAAAGGACTGTGAGGAGGTGGACTCAGGAGGCTGAGGAGGCACTGCAGGACTGCTTGGAGTCTACAGACTGGAGCGTGCTCTGTGAGCCACATGGGGAGGACATCAACAACATGGTTGACTGTATCACAGAATACATTAAGTTCTGTGAGAACACCACCATGCCCTCCGGACTGTACGCTGTTTCCCAACTACAAGCCGTGGATCACCAGTGACCTGAAAGTTCTTCTGAAGGAGAAGAAGACAGCTTTCAGGTCATGGGACAGACAGGAGCTTAGGGAAGTACAGCACCGACTGCGGGATAAACTGAGGGAGTGTAAAAACACCTACAGGAGGAAGCTGGAGGCCAGTCTTCAGCAGAACACATGAGGGAGGTGTGGACAGGGATGAAGGAGATCACCGGGTGTGGGAGAAGAAGAGGACAAACACCAGGCAGCCGTGATAGAGCAAACGAGCTGAACTGTTACTTTAACAGGTTTAGCTCACAGCCATCCCCTGCCTCTCCACCACACCACCAAACCCCACACCCCCTCATTGTCTCCTCCCCCCCACCCTCTTTTGTTCCAACATCTCCCTCCTCACTCCCTCAGCCCTCCTGCAGTCAGCCAACTCCCCCACTACCACTACACCACATTTCTCCTCCCCCCACTGACACTTCAAGCTCCCCCCCTGCTTTGCATTCACACTGGCCAGGTGAAGAGACAGCTGGAGAGGCTACACCAGCGCAAGGCTGCTGGCCCGGATGGCATCAGCCCCAGGGTCCTGAAGACCTGCGCCAGTCAGCTGTCTGGTGTTCTCCAGTACCTCTTCAACCTGAGCCTGAGCCTGCAGAGGGTGCCGCTGCTGTGGAAGACGTCCTGCCTTGTCCGGTCCCCAAGAAGTGACTCCATCTGGCCTTAAGGACTACCGCCCAGTGGCTCTCACATCTCATGTGATGAAGGTGCTGGAGAGGCTGGTCTTGGCCTACCTGAGGCCGCAGGTGAGTTCTTCTCTGGACCCTCTACAGTTTGCCTACCAGCCTTGTCTGGGAGTGGACGACGCTGTCATCTATCTTCTGCAGCGAGCTCATTTGCACCTGGATGGCGGTGGCGGCACTGTGAGAATCACATTTTTTGATTTCTCCAGTGCATTCAACACCATCCAGCCACTGCTATTAGGTGAGAAGCTGCGGGTGATGGGTGTCGGTGCGTCCATAGTCTCCTGGATCATTGACTACCTGACAGACAGACCACAGTTCGTCCGCCTGGACCGTGTTCTGTCTGATGTGGTGGTGAGTGGTACGGGGGCCCCGCAGGGGACTGTGCTGTCTCCTTTCCTGTTTACCTTATACACCTCAGACTTTCAGTACAACTCGGAGTCATGTCACCTTCAGAAGTTTTCTGATGACTCTGCAGTTGTTGGGTGTATAAGGGATGGACAGGAGGGAGAGTACAGGGCACTGGTGGGTGACTTTGTGGAGTGGTCTGGTAAGAACTGCCTGCTGCTGAACGTAGATAAGACCAGAGAGATGGTGATCGACTTCAGGAGGAAGGGAACGGCTCCGCAGCCCCTTTGCATCCTGGGAGGAAGTGACGTGGACATGGTGGAGGAGTACAGATACCTGGGTGTCAACATCGACAGCAGGCTGAACTGAAGATCAACAGCACTGCTGTTTACAAGAAGGGGATGAGCAGACTCTATTTCCTGAGGAAGCTGAGATCCTTTAAGTGTGCAGCAGGATGTTGGAGATCTTCTACCAGTCTGTTGTGGCCAGCGCCTGTTCTCCTCCGTCATCTGCTGGGGCAGCAGCATCGGAGCCAGCGATACAAACAGACTGAACAAACTGATCAGGAAGGCTGGCTCCGTGATCGGCTGCAAACTGGACACATTTGAAGCTGTGGTGGAGAGGAGGTCGCTGAACAAACTGTTATCTATCATGGATAACCCTGACCATCCTCTCCACCCCACACTGGTCCAACAGAGGAGCAGCTTCTCTAAGAGGCTCCGACAGCTTCGATGCCGCACGGACCGCTACAGGAAATCATTCATTCCACAAACAATAACACTTTTAACACGTCATCACTGGGGGTGGTAGATGAGACTTTTGGACACCACACTACTGCACTAATGCAACTGGACATTTGGTTTATTTAAATTTACATTTTAGCATATTATTTAAGCAGTTGCACATTTTGTTCCCCATCCTGTACATATTCAATATTTGTTCTTTTTACTTTATTCGTATTATTATTTCATGTATATTGTATGTATGTATATTTTCAAGTATTTCATTTACACTTATATTTGTGCTTTGTGATGATTTTTGCTGCTGTTACACAGGAATTTCCCATTTTCTTGGGATCAATAAACATCTATCTCTATCTATCTATCTAAATACATTTGTACTACATTTTAGATATTCAAAATTACGTTGTATTTCACATTTGAGTGTATTTTAATACCACACATGAGGCCATCTCCTCAATCCACCCCACTGATGGTTTATTTTACTGGTCTTGTCAGAAATAAGCATCTTTTTTGTTTAATGCTAATACGATATATGATACACACTGTTCATACTGGTTATTTTTTTAATTCAAATCCTTACAGTATAAATGTAGAAGTAGAAGTTTAATATTAGTGTTATTTTGAACTCTCAAAAGCTGTGACAATTTTCAGCTTTTTGTTTGATACATGTTTATGGGCTTAATTTAGATTGTCTGTGCACAGGGTGTGTTGCATTTTCAAGATATGTTTTATTTACATATTTTTATATTTACACACCTAATATTATTACAACATTACATGGTGTCAAACATTTTACATGTCCAGATGCTCTGAGATGTAGAACACAGCACTTGAATTCAGTCTTTAAGTGGATGACTGTATATGTATATATATATATATATACAGTGGTGTGAAAAAGTGTTTGCCCCCTTCCTCATTTCCTGTTCCTTTGCATGTTTGTCACACTTAAGTGTTTCGGAACATCAAACCAATTTAAACAATAGTCAAGGACAACACAAGTAAACACAAAATGCAATTTGTAAATGACGGTGTTTATTATTAAAGGTGAAAAAAAATCCAAACTATCATGGCCCTGTGTGAAAAAGTGATTGCCCCCCTTGTTAAAACATACTATAACTGTGGTTGTCCACACCTGAGTTCAATTTCTCTAGCCACACCCAGGCCTGATTATTGCCACACCTGTTCACAATCAAGGCATCACTTAAATAGGAGCTGCTTGACACAGTTAAGTCCACCAGAAGATCCTTAAAAGCTACACATCATGCCGAGACCCAAAGACATTCAGGAACAATTGAGAAAGAAAGTAATTGAGATCTATCAGTCTGAAAAGGGTATAAAGCCATTTCCAAAGCTTGGGGAATCCAGCAAACACAGTGAGAACCATATCCACAAATGGCGAAGACATGGAACAGTGGTGAACCTTCCCAGGAGTGGCCGGCCGCCCAAAATTACCCCAAGAGCGCAGCGAGACGATCCAAGAGGTCACAAAAGACCCCACAACAACATCCAAAGAACTGCAGGCCTCACTTGCCTCAGTTAAGGTCAGCGTTCATGCCTCCACCATCAGGAAAAGACTGGGCAAAAATGGCCTGCATGGCAGAGTTCCAAGGAGAAAACCACTGCTGAGCAAAAAGAACATCAAAGCTCGTCTCAATTTCTCCACAACACATCTTGATGATCCCCAAGACTTTGGGACAACATTCTGTGGACCGATGAGACAAAAGTGGAACTCTTTGGAAGGTGTGTGTCCAAGTATATCTGGTGTAGAAGGAACACTGCATTTCATAAAAAGAACATTATACCACAGTAAAATATGGTGGTGGTAGTGTGATGGTCTGGGGCTGTTTTGCTGCTTCAGGACCTGGAAGACTTGCCGGGATAAAAGGAACTATGAATTCTGCTGTCTACCAAGAGATCCTGAAGGAGAATGCCCGACCATCTGTTTGTGTACTCCAGCTGAAACGAACTTGGGTTCTGCAGCAGGACAATGATCCTAAACACATCAGCAAGTCCACCACCGAATGGCTGAAGAAAAACAAAATGAAGACTTTGGAGTGGCCTAGCCAAAGTCCTGACCTGAATCCTATTAAGATGTTGTGGTATGACCTTAAAAAGGCCGTTCATGCTCGAAAACCCTCTAATGTAACTGAATTAGGACAATTCTGCAAAGATGAGTGGGCCAAAATTCCTCCAGGACGCTGTAAAAGCCTCATTGCACGTTATCGCAAACGCTTGGTTGCAGTTGTTGCTAAGGGTGGCCCAACCGTTATTAGGTTTAGGGGGCAATCACTTTTCACACAGGGCCATGATGGTTTGGTTTTTTTCACCTTTAATAATAAACACCGTCATTTACAAATTGCATTTTGTGTTTACTTGTGTTGTCCTTGACTATTGTTAAATTGGTTTGATGTTCCGAAACACTTAAGTGTGACAAACATGCAAAGGAACAGGAAATGAGGAAGGGGGCAAACACTTTTTCACACCACTGTATAAATGAGTGTGGATATCCTGACCAAAGCCTGAGTGGAAAACCAGGAATTGGGCCCGGTTCGGACAAATATCTACCAATGATATTTGGGTTCTGCCTCAATTGAATTACATTATTTTAAGTGAAATAAATATGCAAAATTTACAATTAAAATGTATGGACCTGTCTGTGTGGTAGACTAATAGTCTCTCTTTGCAGACCTACCTCTACAGTGCTGTGGAGGAGGGTCTGGCCAGTCCACACTGCAATCGGGATGGGGAAAAAAAACATGCTTGGTTTATTGGCATGTATTTAAAACAATCACATCGTTTTAGGGTGGTGCTAAGCTCCGGACAGAGCCATGGTGCCATTGTAAAATAGCTCCCGAAGGAACTTGTTTTGGTGGAACACGTGGTGGGGCGGACTGGGACAAAATTCAGCCCTGGCACTGTAGCCACACCAGCCCACGTTACCACGCCCATGCAGCCCCACAGACCAATTACATTGTATACACGTGGTGAAATAATATAAGCAGTAACAGTATGTACACAGATTTTAAACTTTACAGTAATGTAAGTGACTGGCAAACAATGCTTAAAGAAAGAGCAGACGTTTATAAAAAATTACACAAAAATTACCCGGGGAGCACGTCAAAGTGGAACCCAAAGCGTGATGGTGGGAAGCAACTGTCAGGAAAAATCAAGAGGATGTCTGCATACAGTGCTGTTGCTATATCCCAGGGCCCTAAAGGATTTTTGACAACCTCTGATCCGTTGGTTTTATTTTCCATAAAAGCTTGTAAAACATAAAAAAGTGGGCTATTAGAATATTTGTGTTGCAGTAAGGTCACTTGAACATTTAAAAGTGGGTAAGACCATAAAGACAAATAAATAAATAAAATGGAACATGAATCTCACAGATATGTTTTGGTATCACACACACAGCAATGCTGTAAGGAACATAAGGAACATTATTACTCATAAAAGGACAAACTATTTACATTTCTTACATATATGACCGAAACAACGTGATCCAGGGTACAAGCGGCATGAATGGGTTTCCTCAAGAGGGGGTCTGGCGTTACCTTAGAGATAGGGTGGAAAGCTCAGTCATCCGTGAGGATCTGTCATACTTGTTGATTAAAAGAATAAACTCCAAAAAGTTTCTATGATCTACAGAGATGTCCTCCAAAGTGTAAGCGGCCTCAGAATGGTGCTCCCGGTGGCTAAGTCCTCTCTTGCCTATCACCTTAACAACATCTACAACAAGTTCCAGCACCTGACACATATTATAAACCTTCTCTCTGTATGCACAAATTTGCAGGCCACAGAGTTAATGATTAATGACTTTGCACAATTCTGTGGACAAAACTTTGTTGACACTTTTTAATTTTCTGATAGATATGTCTGCAATCATTCATTTCTACAATTGGGTTGCAGTAGCTCAGTCCGTAGGGAGATGGGTTGCGAACCGGAAGGTCACTGGTCCAAGTCCCCATATGGACAAAAGTACGAGTCTGTGGCTGGAGAGATGCAACGAGTACCGAGTGTGTGGCTGGAGAGATGCCACTTCACCTTCCGGGAACTGCCAGGTGCTCTTGAGAAAGGCACCATATCCCCAACCGCTCGGGACGCTGGTCCAGCTGGCTGCCCACTCACTTTGACATCTCTCCATTGTGCATAATAGGTCCTGAGCATGTGTGTGTTTATTTCAGGCCTGTGTGTGATACCAACAAAAGTGTACACAGAGTGGTAATTGTAATTTCCCCAATATGGATAAATAAACAAATTAAATTAATAGATTGGTCACAGGGCTAGGCATAGGCCATACAAACTGAACAACACAATGTATGCATCTTCTCACAGTATGTCAGCCACTTCAAATTTGTGCCATCCTCACACTGAAATACTTTCTTCACCTTCGCCTCTCCTGCGTGATCTGCCTCTCCTGCGTGCTCTGCCTCTCCTGTGGGCTCTGCCTCTCCTGTCTCTGCTGGGCCTACAGTAGTATCCTTCCTCACAGCACTGGTACTGAAAGACCAGGGGTCTCTGGCTGTACTAATTCTAGCAACATCCTGGTCAATGAACTTAGTAGAGGATGGAAACATTGCAGCTAAATGTTTTCTCGCTGACTGCTCTAACATTGGAACACACATGTCAGGATACACTGGCGGATCCACAAGCACGACTCAGAGCAGGAGGTTAAAAAGGTACGGAGCTTTTGGTGTCCAGTGAACAATTCAGGTAAGGTACAAAAACGGCCGACAGAAAACCTAACTGCAGTCCAAGCAACACTGGGAAAACAAATACTAGAAAACGCTGGAGGACTGAGACACACGAGGATTACAACAATCTGGCAACTGAAAGTGACACAAGGTGAATATATACACTGGGACTGGGGAGACGATTAAACACAGTGACACCCATTAGGGAAAGAATACGAAAGAAGAGGAGTGACCTTAAAAAAAGTGGTTACCAAAATAAAACAGGAAGTCAGAGAAACAAACAAAACACAATTTAAGAGCGGGGACGTGACACATGAATACAGATAATTAATGACAATAGCACGAAAGGCAACAGAATAATAGCAAAAAAAACTCTATATATGTAGATAGTTTGCTTGTGTGTACCAACAGATTTATACATATTTAAAGGGCCAATATTATGAAAAGAATCATTTCTTCTGTTATTTTGTGTCTCTGGTGCTTCCACACGCATACAATCTTGGAAAAAAAAACTACCATGCTGTTTTGAGTGAGGTACGGTTTCTCAATGTCCTCTGCCTTCAGTCTCCGGGTGAGCTGTTCAAAATCTGCACGGCTTTCTACGTCAGTGATTCCTGAAGTGGGGGTCGGGACCCACAGAAGGGGTCGCGAGCCAGAGAGGGGGGGTCGCAAGTTGATTTCCAGAAATAAAATAAAAATTTAAAAACAATTAGAAATAGCATATGTTAGCCATGATTTTAACACAAGATAAAACTAGTGGCTACATTTGAAATAAAACCAAGCAACAAAAAATAAAAAGGGAACAGCTTTTGATTTGAAATGAGGGCAAATCATCTGACATCCGAGTTGGAGGACGCATTGGTTGAAACTGTCAAGCGACCGAACCTGAAGATGGCATTTAATTCTAAGAAGCTGGCTGACTTTTGGATTTCAGTTGAGATGGAATACCAAAGCTATCCAGGGCGGCTTAGGATGTGTGATGCCGTTTGGCACTACCCATTGTGCGAACAGACTTTCTTGGCACTGATGTACCTTAAAAATAAATAATTAGGAGGTCGTGGGCTGAAAGTTTTGGGAACCCCTGTTCTACGTCACTAGCCGAGACGAGGTGGCTAACCGTAGCGTGCTAGGTCGTTCTCAATGGCAAAACACTGCTCCAACACACACTAGTTGACATAATCTCTAACCATGTGCATAGTCTCTACTTCCATGTTCCTATTCTGCAGGTATTCCACAAGGGGCCCTCGTCTATAAGAAGTCTCCCAGCCAATCCTGCCTTGGACTGACCAAAGCTGGAGAGGAGAAAGAGTTATCTAGTGATGGGATCTTACCTAGAAAACAGGATCTGCAGCAATGTGCAAAAAATTTTCTTCTTGTAAAAATTTGAAAGGGGTCAATTTGACCCGAATACCATACAAGGGTTAAACTATCGGTTCATGCACGGTTTAGGCACCGGCATCATTTAAAAAAATATCATTTTGTACCGGTATAGGGAAACCCCCAAACGATACCCAACTCTGGTCAGACAGACAAATGCGGCCGAAGTTGCACTCTAATATCTATGTATGTTTATAGTGTGTTACATGAATGCACTGTACAGTACTTATCAGTTGTATATCCTAAAATAATCCTGAAATACTTAAATATAAGCAGAAATGCTACACAGCAATGCAACTTTAAATACTCAGGCGCCTTCATCATCATATATATATATATATATATATATATATATATATATATATATATATATACAGTAGATGCATGGTAACATCAGCATGTTGCATTGCACACACTTCTGGTCATACAGTAAGCAAAGCCACAGAGTTAGTTACCTTCATTTTCCTGTGTAGCCTTTTACTCACACTACTGATACTGCTTCTGATCATAGACCGTTAATGTTAATACACGGTCTATGCTTCTGATACGTATCTGCCCATTAATGTTTTAAACAATTAAAACAATTCTACTGCTACATTTAAACTTCTACTACTACAGCTACTTGTTCTTTCTATTAGTGTGTCCTCTTGCAGATTATTAACGCATATTCATGTTATGACCGTTATTGATTAAACATGAACTGAATTAGTTTGTGGTGTCAGCAGTAAAATTTTATAGACACACAGATTGATCTGAGGCCAAACTCTTCTCCTTTATTTCTCCTTCTTCACTCTTCTGTTGGATTCTCATTCTCTCTGTTACACCGGCGCTACTTCTTTTTCCCTTGTTGTTATTTTCCCAAATTCCTCTGTAATAAATTAGTTTTGTGTTGTGTGTGGTGTGTGTGTGGTGTGTGTGTGTGTGTGTGTGTGTGTGTGTGTGTGTGTGTGTGTGTGTGTGTGTGTGTGTGTGTGTGAGAGTGAGATTGATGCCAGACAGTTCTGGTCACGCACCTGCTAAAATTGATTGGCCGGAGCGACTCCTGCAATCAGTGAACAGTGACCACCACTCATCTCCCACCCCCCCCCCCCCCCCCCTCACTTCTTTCTTCTCACTTCCTTCCTCCTCCGCCTTGCCTTTTCTCCTTTGCTCATCTGGCCTCATCTTTTTTTCTCCTTCCTACCTTCTCTCCCTCCTACCAGTCCTTCATCTCTTCCCCCACAATCTTCTTTTCTCTACCCTTCATTCTTCCTCGTTGGTCAGCCGGTTGCCTGGCACAGCTGCTCTCTTCCCCCCTGCTCTCCTACTGGGTATTGGTGGATATGTGAAAGGGGAAAAAAAAATAAAAAATGATGGATGATAGAGGGCCAGAGGGAGAAAGAGGATTGGGGAGAAGAGTGGGGAAAGAAGGGAGGGGATGGAAGATGGATTAGGAGAGGAGTGAGAAAGATATAAAAAGATAGTGAGGGTAGGGGGTGGAGAGAAGCCAGAAAAAACTGGATAGAGTGAGGGAGGATAAGGACAAAGAGAGAAAAAGAAAAAAGGCAAGCTGAGTGGGAGTGGAAGCATGGAGCAACGGAGGGATGAGTGAAGGAGGGAAGAGGTGGATGTTCTGCAGCCATCTCCTCTTACCTAATTCCCCCATTTATCTTCTCTCTGGTCTGAAATAGAAAGAAATTGACCTTTCAGCCTCTGGACATGAAGAGCCGCAGGTCTCAGACCAGAACCTTGCAGAGTCAGAGTCCAGCCAATGGACTCAGACCAGAGCCTTGCAGAGTCAGAGTTCAGCCAATGGACTCAGACCAGAGCCTTGTGGAGTCAGAGTTCAGCCAATGGACTCAGACCAGAGCCTTGCAGAGTCAGAGTTCAGCCAATGGACTCAGACCAGAGCCTTGCAGTCAGAGTTCAGCCAATGGACTCAGACCAAAGCCTTGTAGAGTCAGTGTTCAGCCAATGGACTCAGACCAGAGCCTTGCAGAGTCAGAGATCAGCCAATGGACTCAGACCAGAGCCTTGCAGAGTCAGAGTTCAGCCAATGGACTCAGACCAAAGCCTTGTAGAGTCAGTGTTCAGCCAATGGACTCAGACCAGAGCCTTGCAGAGTCAGAGTTCAGCCAATGGACTCAGACCAGAGCCTTGCAGAGTCAGAGTTAAGCCAATGGACTCAGAACAGAGCCTTGCAGAGTCAGAGTTCAGCCAATGGACTCAAACCAGAGCCTTGCAGAGTCAGAGTTCAGCCAATGGACTCAGACCAGAGCCTTGCAGTCAGAGTTCAGCCAATGGACTCAGACCAAAGCCTTGTAGAGTCAGTGTTCAGCCAATGGACTCAGACCAGAGCCTTGCAGAGTCAGAGATCAGCCAATGGACTCAGACCAGAGCCTTGCAGAGTCAGAGTTCAGCCAGTGGACTCAGACCAAGCCTTGTAGAGTCAGTGTTCAGCCAATGGACTCAGACCAGAGCCTTGCAGAGTCAGAGATCAGCCAATGGACTCAGACCAGAGCCTTGCAGAGTCAGAGTTAAGCCAATGGACTCAGAACAGAGCCTTGCAAAGTCAGAGATCAGCCAATGGACTCAGAACAGAGCCTTGCAAAGTCAGAGATCAGCCAATGGACTCAGAACAGACCCTTGTAGAGTCCGAGTTCAGCCAATGGACTCAGAACCAGAGCCTTGTAGAGTCAGAGTTCAGCAAGGACCCAGACCAGAGCCTTGTAGAGTCAGAGTTCAGCCAATGACCAAGACAGAGCCTTGTAGAGTCAGAGTTCAGCCAATGGACTCAGACCA
>NW_022604660.1:0-9324 GCF_008692095.1 Etheostoma spectabile | reverse complement strand
CTGCTGAGCAAAAAGAACATCAAAGCTGGTCTCCATTTCTCCACAACACATCTTGATGATCCCCAAGACTTTTGGGACAACATTCTGTGGACCGATGAACAAAGTGGAACTCTTTGGACGGGTGTGTGTCCAAGTAATATCTGGCGTAGAAGGAACACTGCATTTCATAAAAGAACATTATACCAACAGTAAAATATGGTGTGGTTAGTGTGATGGTCTGGGGCTGTTTTGCTGCTTCAGGACCTGGAGACTTGCCGTGAGAAAAGGAACTATGAATTCTGCTGTCTACCAAGAGATCCTGAAGGAGAATGTCCGACCATCTGTTTGTGTACTCAAGCTGAAACGAACTTGGGTTCTGCAGCAGGACAATGATCCTAAACACACCAGCAAGTCCACCACCGAATGGCTGAAGAAAAAACAAAATGAAGACTTTGGAGTGGCCTAGCCAAAGTCCTGACCTGAATCCTATTGAGATGTTGTGTTATGACCTTTAAAAAGGCCGTTCATGCTCGAAAACCCTCTAATGTAACTGAATTAGGACAATTCTGCAAAGAGAGTGGGCCAAAATTCCTCCAGGACGCTGTAAAAGCCTCATTGCACTTTATCGCAAACGCTTGGTTGCAGTTGTTGCTGCTAAGGGTGGCCCAACCAGTTATTAGGTTTAGGGGGCAATCACTTTTTCACACAGGGCCATGATGGTTTGGATTTCTTTTCACCTTAATAATAAAACACTTCATTTACCAATTGCAATTTGTGTTTACTTGTGTTGTCCTTGACCATTGTTTAAAATTGGCTTGATGTTCCGAAACACTTAGTGTGACAACATGCAAAGGACAGGAAATGAGGAAGGGGGCAAACACTTTTTCACACCACTGTATTAACCCTCATGTTGTCTTCCGTTCAACTTGACCCATTTCCTATATCATGTTTCTTTAACTACCCAGTGTAATCACTCAAAATAACTTGATTGATTCCACAAAGTACAAATCTCGCAAGTATGGCAAGTACAAATCTCTACTTTCATTAATTTTTCTGGTGTTTTATTCAATTTTATAGCATTTGAAAAAGAAATTGAAGTGGTTTTGAAATAGTATTGAGTAAAAGTTGACATATTCCAGTCTGATATTATCCATCAACATTCATTCCTATAATTTTAGTCTGAATAATTTCTGCTTTTCTAACCCTAACATTAGGTATAATTTCCTATAAATGAGGTTTATTGACCATAAATTCCAAAATAAACCATAAAACTAAAGCTAATAAGTTAGTGTTATGTAGTGTTGAAAACGTAAAAAATATGTGACAAACATTAAACAAAGTGTTGAAAAAAGGGACAAAAACTTCAGAAAAAGTTAAAAAACATTGATTAAAAGCGTCAACAAAATATCTTTGTCTCTTCATCGTTCCTCTTCCTTCTTTTCTTAATTACCACCTATTCATTATTGTTTTGATTGTCATGTTTGGCGTTTCAAACCGTCACTCCGTCCACTCTACTCATCCTTTGTTCCTTCAATTTTTTGCCAAATCAATAATCTCTTTGTTATATCTTCCCTTTTTCTGCCTTTTTCTATTCCTTCTTGACTCCTTAACTTTGCTTTCCGCCCACATGACCCCTCTCTCCTCTGCCTCCACGCTCCTCCCCCCTCATAACTCCTGTCTCCTCTTCACGTTCTCATCCTCTCCCTCCAACCTCCTCCTCATGCTCTTATCGCTCCATATTCTCAGGTTGGACAACACCCTGGAGGGATCATTTTCAAGCTGGTGCCCGGACTCAGAGAAAGTGAGTTATCCAGGGGTCCATCAATCTGTCTCCTCGGTTTGCAGTCCATATTTAATTATGTGACTATTCACGGGGGGTAGGAAAAATAATTTAGTCAACGACAGCAATCCAATCACAGTTATTTATTACAAGACATGCACAGATTTTCTTAATACATAATGGCCTTGTAAATAAACGTTGTGGATTATATGCATTTAAACCGTGGGCAAAGAAACCTGTTGTAGCTCTCTTTTGATACTTGTCTTTGCTTTGACAAAACATCATTTTTAGTATTTCCTAATATTTTTCTTTTGGCTGTTTTTTCTCCTCTCATTCAACCGTCCCATTGCTACAAATCCGCACATTGATTTGGACTTATTGAGCTATGGTTTCTGGCTGCAATATGTTGTATAATTTCTATAAATACAGTGTAGCATTCACTAGCAACACCCTAACAATCACCAAGAACATCTTGGCCGCCACTTGGCAACACTGTCACCAAGAGGCCAATCAATTAGCAATACCCTAGCAACCAACCTCGCCCCAGCAACCACATTGCATACCCTAATACCCACCTAGAACTAAGCTTTGACTCTCTACCTGAACCTGATTGGGTCTGACCCGACCATCTCAAAATTCCCAAGACTTGGGTCAGATTCATGCTGATTTTCTGGTGTTTCTTTCTTTCTTTCTTTCTTTCTTTTTTCTTTCTTCTTTAAATGCAGACCTTATAGTCTTTGTAACGCATGGGCTGTCTAATGCTGTGCATGACCTCCCTCTTCTGAATATCTATTTTACTAACATACAAAGAAAATAGCAGTTCTACAAAAACACATCGTAACTACGAGCGTTGCCTGAGCCACAACCTCAAAATTTGAACCCGACTGATATATTCGCGGGCCAATATTATCGGCCGATATTAGGAATTTTCCCGAACTATCGGTATCAACATATATAAAGGCGGATTTAAAAAAAAATAATAATAAATGATTCTGATAAATTAATATTAAAAAATAAAATAAAAATGAGCGGTCAACCATGTTATAAATTTTGGCATCTATAGTTTGTCCACCAGAGGGCGCTTTACAACGTCCCTGTGGGCACACATAATTTTTTTTTATAGTTATTGTTTTTGTTAAAAAAAACGACAACTAATGTCAACCTCTTAGCAACAAACCTATAATAAAACCCAGTAGTTTTGACGTTTACTGTTCAATATTCATAATCGCATAATGAGTGCAATGTTCTCATTTTTTTATCAACACTGCAGATAGAAGCTAGTAAGTAATCAGATCTGGGTTCCAGTATTTTAGAGAGGTGGAAGCTGAAGAGTTAATCAAGATGAAATGCACAACCTTCTCTCCGCAGCACGGCCAACACGAAGCCAAGTCAACATGTCGAACTAAAGCTGTGATGCTGCTATAATTTTATGACTCCATAACTTCACCTCCACTGACGGAGCACTCTGGCAGCCGGAAGAGGAACTAACATCATATATTTCAGTGGGGCTCGGCCAAGTGGTGTAAAGATCCGCGTCATATGAATTCTGTTTTTGGTTTTTGAAGAGTAGACTTCTTTTGTATAATTTATTTAGTGCAGATGGCTCTAATACCACAAGCCTAAAAAGCTGTTATGGCAAGGCAGTATCTGCTTTCATCTAGCCTTTATATGAACTTTAAAGGCTAGATAACTATGTAGAAATGAACTTGTATATTTTTCATACTTCGAGCAGGGTTAGTTACTATTTCCATTTTACACTTATTTATATATTTCTTGAAATGGTCTTTACACCCCGACAGCAATGAACAACTTAAGGGCTCTGAAAGAGAAGCGAAAAAGATCTGTCTTCTGTAGCTGCTGCAATCCTGTAAAAACACGCTCCAATCACTGGCTCGTGCTCCGCTCGGAAAGAACCAATGAAATGCTGAGGTCAAAGTGCGTCGCAGCTGCATTGCAAACATGTAGTCCTGTTGTTTTATTATAATTTTTTGTTTGGGACCATGTACAGTTTTTAACTAAATGTTGCTATTTTATGTTGTACCAGAGTTAGCCTCGGGCTAAATTACATCTGCAGTCCTTAGGGCACAATAGTAAAAATACAACAACATCTAACAAAACAACAAGGCAGATCACATATCCTACATCAATATAACATAAACATGGGGTATGGTATGATTAGGCGTTTGCTCACCAGTGAATGAGCCATGAAGTGAAGTTGCGGCCCTTACCTCGCTCGCTCTGAAACAGCGTGGCTTGTTCAGTCTGTGGGGGGCGGAGCCCCGAGGGCAGGGGGAGGAGTTAGACCAGAGCCCCTAGGAGATGCTACTTTCAAATCTTTCTAGCTTTTTAACATCACCAACCCTGCTTTTAAAATGCACGCTGAATTCAATTAGGAGAGATTGAGTTCTTAAAACACAAATACCTACAAGCTCAAGGCTCTACTTCTGGACAGGTTTCCAGACGTTTTAAAAGCTAATGCTGGATTAGAATCACCCTCCCTTCTATATGTTTGAATGCTTCTCGGTGTCTCCATGCTCTTTGGTAACACTGTGTTTGTCTCTGTTGGTCATGTGAACCAAGAGGAACAGCAGGAACTTGAATTCTGGAAGAAGAACCAGCCAGAGAAAACGGCCAAGGTGAGCGGTTTGTGACTCACACTTTGCATATGACCAAGCATTAGGATTGTTTTTTTATGTAGAAATACAGTTACCTTGTCTCTGGCTGTGCCAGGAGAAAATCCTGCGTGATTGTGTGTGAAAATCGAGCATGTTAAAACATTCTAATGGAAATGTTTTTGTGTAATGTACACACAGTTTGGTGAAGGAGGAAGGTCCGCTGGTAACCCTGTTCTTGGGAAAATTGAGCTTTGTTTACTTCCTCTCATTATTGGAGGAGGCAGAAGAAGGGGGTTTTTGATTCATCAGCATGTGAATAATCACTTCTGCTTGTTCACGTGAATCTGGGGCAGCAGGATTTCAGGGATTTCCTGATCAGATCATACACCCCTCACATGCTTTGTAGAGGGCAATAATTCAATATCATCATCTTTTAATCACATTATTAAGATATATCTCAATATAAAGTTTGTCAAAATTGATACTCAATTTTTATATTCAATAGATTTGTATGAATATTGTGTGAACGGTTGTCTCAAACCACAACAGAAAATGTGAGGTGTCAGAGGCTCGGGCTGCCTGATGTGGTGGTGGTGGTGGTGATGAAAGACGACGGCAGCAATGAAGACTACCACAGGAGTGACCTCAGATAGCCATCTGTCTGGACTGCTTACGCAACACGGGACAGTCGGGGGAGAGCACTGTCACGGTGTGTGTTTAATAATGTGTCACTTTTCCACCAATAGTGTAAGGGACTTTGTTAATTAATTATTCTTAAAACAGGGCAGCCTTATTGTCTTTCATTGTTTTCTTTCAATGTTTCTCTGAAAGGAAAAAACTCTTAATTTGGGAAATGTTTTGGGACCACTGCTACTTTTCTGGGGAAAAAAGGGCTGCTTCAAATTTATTCAGTGTGTAATATAATTTGTCCTTGGTCCAATTAGGATTTAATGAAGAGGTTCATCCGCTGCTCCAGTAGAGTCACAGTGGGAACAATTAAGAAGTTTCTCAGTCTAAACTAAAGCTGCCTAGCTCTTATGAGGTAAGTAACGGATTCAATCCTCCAGTTCAGAACTACAGTTTAAACTGATAGCCCAACATTTAGGGGTGTCTTGTCTTTAAGTGTGTATGAGATTGGACATCTTAATGGGTCTGTATTTAATTTAAGGTATGTAGATAAGTAGAATAGTTTAGTTTAGCTCAAATGCTCGATATCGAATGGATCAAAAAGCACTTTCCTGAGAATTATACATTCAAAGTTCCACTATGATAGAGCCACCTCATCGCCCTACTGTAATTAGCATATCTGTAAAGCTGTTCACTATTAAGACAGCATTTCTTGTTGTTTGGCTAACTACAGTTTAGTGAACTTCTGCTGCTGATGTAGTCACATGGCTGACGCTAATTCCTGTACTCTTCACCCCAATATTCTGGGAAATGTATTAGCAAAAGGCCTATGATGACTAGGATTCATTACTGAACTGGCGTCATGTAGCCTACAATTACTCATTGTCAAATAAAGGTAATTACCTAGCTGATTACCAGAAGCATATCAACACAGTGCATTTAAAGTGTTCATTAGCTAGTGCAATGGTTTGAATAGCAACAGTCTCTCTTGACACAGAAAAATGAGACAGCACATTCACTCACAGTAAATGTGTCAAATATATATAAATACAGTTTCATTTTATTATGTTTTACATTAAACAGAATTTCTAAAGAATCAAACGTGGACCACTCTTAGAAACTTTATATAATGTGGGAAAAAGCTGAAACTATAGCAAATAAGAGAAGGTCTCACTTGTGTGAAGAACAAAGTCAAGTCAAACTTAAGTCAACTTTGACTCTCAAACCAGAGATTAAAGCCAGATGATTAACATTTCATTCCATTAGCATTATCACGAGTCAACTTTATGTAGGATTAGAAACGCATCTAAAACTGAAACACATTCAGCGCAGCCTCCCACACATTACCACAGTGAACTTCCCCTTTCATTTCACGCATGAGGACTGAGGTCCTTTTATTTCCTTTTTCTTGTCAGTTTCTCTTGTCAGGTTTGGCATCACATTGTCATTTTGACCCTGTTTATTTTAAATTAACACCTTTCTTTGATCTCTTAATTGATTTTGTAAATAAATACTTAAATTTACTAATTTGATCATGTGTTTCCGCTTTCTCCAGCTGGATGTGCTTTGTAACGGAGAGATCATGGGCAGAGATCACACTCTGGAGTTCATCTACATGACCCGGTGGAGGCTCCATGGAGAGAATGTAAGAATCCCATCCTCACTTCCTGTTTATGTGTGCATGTTTGCATGCTTATCTGTAGATGCACTTGTGCAGGGAAGCATTTATTGTGTGTGTGCATGCATCACGCATGCCTATGTGCACGCATGTCATGCATTTAGCTCCATTGTGGGGATTCACCTCCCCAAAGAGAGACTTAACGTTCATCCCCAAAAGGTTAAACTTTTAAGACTTTGTTCTAAATAAAGGTTTAGATTAGGCTCAAGTAAAGCCCAGGGTGTGGTTAGGCATGCTTAACAGTATGGTTAAGTGGTAGGGTAAGAATGGCAGTAAACTAGAAAGCAACTTGCGATTGTATCACATCTGCCGCAACGCCAAAAAGTGTCAGGTTGTTAAAATTAGGTGCCAGTGGTCCCTTCCCTACACTACTTCCGGCCCCCTTGCTCAGACCTCACCCATCTTCAAAACTCAGCAGTGACAAAATCTGTCCGCAGACAGACAGAAACATTTTATCAAATGTATCAGTTTGACTCTCATTGTAAACTCCTGTTGTCAGATCTCTGCAAAAATCAAAACACATGCCAAGAAATTTTTCTACAGGTTAACTATGTCCCACCTATGTCCCTCGAAGAACTTTGCTGCTGTGTTTAAGACTGAGAAAGGATTTTCCAACTTTGTTTCCCAATGCATTGAGTCTTGAGAAGTACAGTTGAGAACAGTATCTTTGACATGGACTTACCTCTCCAACCATTGCTTAGGCAGCACCTGATGGTTGCAACTGTGCTACACATAGCCCCACATTTAACAAATGTTGTCAAAAGAGGCCCGGCTGGTTACTGAAGTGTCTGTAAAGACTGCCTGAGAACGTAAAGGCTCATCACCTTCTTTTTGAGTATCTACATGGCCAATAGTATTTGGAGAACAAGTGCCGAATGATGTGATTTTGAACCCTGAATGAGTTAAAATGACAGACAGACATGTAAACACCTGGCAAAGTACTCCAAACTGCCTCTGTGGTACTTCCCACTACAGTAAGTGTCTCTATGACACAATTTGCCATGATGACGCACACAAAGAGACTCACAAGGTGATTACTACCAACGTCACTGTCCCAGCTAGTATAACAGAATGCTCTCAGTAGTTGAACAACCTGTGGGGTGTGTGTTTACTTATTCTTTATTCTAATTAGTTTTTAAGGTTTTCATTCAAAAATGACTCAGATACTGAAAATGAGAAAATTGCAACTTCAGGCTAGCTGAAAGGAGAATTTGTCAATTCTGTTTTGGTAATTGTTGTGTTCTTTGCATAAAACCAGTCACTTTTTAAATACTTTTTCTCTTAACCCTCATGTTGTCCTCGGGTCAAATGACCCGTCCTATATCAATGTTCTTTTAATTACCCAAATAACATGATTGATTCCACACAACGCTCTTGGCAAGTCCAAACCTCTACTTTCATTCATTAATTTTGGGTGTCTTATATAGAATTTTGGGGGGGGGGGGGAATTGAAGTGCTTTTGAAATAGTATTGAATAAAAGTTATTAAGTGAACACATTCCAGTCGGTGATTATCCATCAACATACTTTCCTTTAATTTTAGTCTAAATAATTCTAATTTCTACTTTTTTAATTCAAACCTATTTAAAAATAGGTTTATTGACCATAAATTCCAAAAATAACTGTAAACTAAAGTTAATAGTAGTGTTACATAGTGTTAAAAAAGGACACAAAACGTAAGAAAAAGTTAAAAATATTGATTAAAAAAGCGTCAACAAAAGTGTTGACTTTCAATTTTGACGGGAAGACAACACAAGGGTTAAGATGCTTGAAAGAAAGTTTGACTTCCTTTTATTGGATCTCTCATGTCAAAGCTCCACTCAAAACACTGGCAGACATTAATGTCTTAAACATTTACACACTTAGACTCATTCTAAGCCTTAATTCTGTCCTTTTAAATAAACTGTAAAAATAATAAACAGTATACATGTCAATACACACTGTATAATCAAGTGCCACAGGCTTACATTCTGTGATTCAACACCACTTTGAACAATGCACACTCAAAAAGTACATTCATGTAAAAACTTCACTCACTTTTTTGAGTTGACAATATTGCTTTAATTACGAGATTCCTTTAAGTGCTGTAGCTCCTTTTGGCTTTACAAAATGTGAAACTGTTATTGATGCACCAGGGAATTATGTTCATCAAGTTTCCTTTAAATCATCACACACATGAATGACTTTTAATGAATATCGAAGTTTAATATTGACAAGACAAGAACAGATTGACAGTTGAAATTACTTTAGACCTAATTCTACTCTTAACCTGAAAACCAAAACAGAACCTTCAAACTCTTGTTAACCTAATGAGGACAAGAGAAATGTCCTTACTTTCAGGGTCTAAAATATTGTAGTGGTCCTCACAAAATAGACGTACAAGAACACCCACACACAAAACCAGGAGGCGTTTGTCTTGGTTTTGTCTGAGACTTGACGGCACTCTTGGGGTCGTCAGTCCACTCTGGGGTCAGCAGGTCAGTATGTGTGTGTGTGGCCACACATGTAGTATGTGCTTTCTGTACATGGCGACATGTTCATCTGCGTGTGTGTGTGGGGGTTGACATGAGTGATTGGTTAATGAAAGGTCCCGCCCCAGTTGTGGACGGCAACTGAGGAGCGCAGACAGCTGGCACCACAGGAGGC